>NC_056523.1:208905248-208942010 GCF_019175285.1 Sceloporus undulatus
TGTTTGCCTACATTATTTGCCTATATTGTTTTCCTTATAAATTGTCTAAGCTGTGTATATGATTGAAACAACAACAATTACCCAGAGTGTGTATGTCTAGAATTTTTTGTTTGTTTTTTTACGTAGCTGGCTGTATGGTATAACTAACAAAAATACAGCACATGCCAAAAGCAGATTGATATAAGTAAATATTAGTAAAGCTGTGACAGCCAAAAACATTATTTAAAATCCTTTGTAAATACTGGAAAGGCTTTTGGCAAGTACTGGTAAGGGAAAAAATAAATTGAAGAATTTGGCAAGCTTCAATGGGGCAGCTCTTCCATGAAATGCTTGTCACTATTTAGAAGGGTTCATTCTATGCCTTCAAAGACTGAGCAAAAGAGGAGCCCTCCAGATGTTGCTGCACTGCAACTCCCATCAGACCTAGCCAGCACTTGCAATGTAGTTCGATAAGATCTAGGACTCTTTCACACAACACAGTCCCTGACTAAATAGATTTTCTCATGCTTAAGGGTCGTATGGAGCCCAATTTCTCTCTCCAGAAGACCTGAGGGGATGGGGAGACTTATGGCAAGGAGGACAAAGCAGACCAAAGCTGACCAAAGACATATAAGCCAGAGCTGGTACTTGGAAATGGAAGAGAAACTAAAAGACATCCAAAACACTCATGCCAAAATGTGTTATGTTAATTTCCATGCAACAGCTGAATTATGACATTGTGCAGGAAGACCTCAACAAAATATTTAGTACCCTGAGGTGGAATTCTACATATACAAATAAATGATAGTCATGCTGGTCAAATTGTTTTGGCACTTGAGAGGCAGAAAATTGAACAAGTGCCTCCTTCTCTCACTCCTGTCACGGCAGTGAAATACATCAACAGCATATTAAACAACTTACCATTTGCTATCTTTCATGACAGCCGGAATCTGTGACCTGATGTGAAATGCCTTACTTTGCCTAGTGATAGGGCCAATCCTCCATTTTGAAAGCCAGACCTACATAGCGTCTTGAAAACTGCTTCTAGTCATGCCTTCTGTTGTAACAAATCTCACAGGCAATTAAATAAACCCCTTAGACATAATGTTGAAAATTTCCACACTGGTGCCTGAAGCCATCCAGGAATGAAATTTTTACAATCACAAGGAGCCCTTCCATGAAATCTCTTACCCAGCCCATCATTACTCTTGGTGATCATAGGGAAGGGAAGGATGGAAAGTATATTTGAAAATATTTGAAAAATGGTCAAAAGGAGGTCTTCTAAGGTGTTTGGAAATCATGATGAGAAGAATCCAAGATGGGTAAGAATCTGCACAGCATGGACCTACAGTGCTAAAAGAATTCACAATCTTTTTTTTTTAAAGTACGGCTTATTTATTTTAGGGACCAATGTTTTTTAAGGGGGAAATAGTATGAAATAAGCAACTCAATCTCTCACTTAGGAGTCAGTTAGCACTTACCTTGGCTATTCTTTGTATAGACTTCACCATGCAAAGATGTCCCCTTTTTATAATTCTTAATAACTTGTGACTGTATCCTTTCTCAGTTTACATAATCCTGAGGTTAGGCCAGCTAATTCTTTCATTGCTGTATGATACTATTATTGGTCAATTGCTTTCATGACTGCATTACAAAATTTCATTTTAGAATTGTAATGTCTCCCACTCAAATGAAAGGAAGAAGCAGGACATGATGGCCAGTAACTAGGACCATGTATTAAAAACAGCTCTCCATAGGGATTAAATATGTGATGATCACGTGGGACCCTGGATTCCAATAATTTCTCTTCCACTTCATTCATGCCTTCAATTCAGGGACGAGTGTAATTTGATGGACACAGAGTTATGTAGCTCAGAGTTGGATTAGCAGCACTTTTTAGAGTAACTATATTTATGCCAGTTAGTTTGGAAATGTGAAGCCTCATAAATCAACTGGATTGCTCAACTGAGTCATGAATGTCAAAGAAGCATGGGAGTATTATCCCTGAAGCAGAAAATGCTTGCAAGCCCTATTATCTCTCTCTCCCAATCTCTCTCTCTCTCTCTCTCTTGCTCTCTCTCTCACAAACACACAAACATGGTGTGCTAGCTGAAATATGGTTTGTAAAAAAAAAAGTCAAAACAAATAAGAGACTAGAATATGTTTTATTCATTCTGCTGTCTGAAAGAGGGAGGAAAGTCTGTTGCAAAACTTGCACTGACCATGACCTCCTATCTCAAAATTTTCAACAAATATATAAGTGAAAAACCCAAAGGGTTTTTAAAAGCAAATCTGTGAGCTACAAAGTGATATATAGTTGCATTTTGTGCTTCTACTATGCACCATTGCAATACACCTGTACTGTGAAATGTAATGGATAGTATTAGATCTTTCAAGCTGAGTAATCATATTGACAAGGCATAAGCCGAATAATAACCAGTTCCATGCTTACCCATGGGCACTCTAAGGCCTCATTCACACTGGTGGCATTGCTCCGGAAGGAAATGGGCAAATTCGGGGGGGGGGGCTCCCGAATCTCCCCGGAAGCAAGTCCTGACTACCAATTAGGGGCATTTTAACACGAATGCCCTCTTGGAGAATTCGGGTTTAAGGTGAAGGTGCCTGGCTGTCAATCAAAGTTAGTTCCATGATGGTCATAGGTGACATTTCCAGCACTCATTGGGGCATCAAAAGTGTGCTTTCCACCCCTCCTTTTTTTTTAAAGGACCAGGCACCACTTGTCAAATTTAAAAACCTTTGGTGTGTGTGTGTGTGTTGTGGGCATTTGGTCAATGTTGTAGGTTATGATCTGCTCTTGGCCCCATTTTCAACCCCAAAATGCAAGCTAATGCATCCTGTATCCCCCACTCCTTGCCACCCCAGAATGCCTCATACACAGGTAACAACAACAACAACAACAACAATAATATTAATTCCTCACCTCGGAATGCCAGAAAAGGATGCTTTTTTTTCTTTCCCTAGGCCTTAGGGACATTAGCAAAAGCTGTATCAATTTGCCAATTTACATAATTGGAAAGAGAAATATTACATTCGATTGGTAATTCATTCATTCGCATTGCAGCAGTCATTCCAAAGGAAATAATAGGCTACCCCTCAGAGACAGTAGCAAAAGCTGTATCAATTTGCCAGCAACATTACATTCAATTTGTAACATTCATTCGCATTGCAGCAGTCATTCCGAAGGAAAGAATATGCACATAGACAGCCAAAAATAATTTTAAAAAAATCCAAAGGGAAAAGGTCTCTGTTGGATCGCAGAGGCTTCCCTTGCTGTAGCGCCCTGCCCTGCCCTGAATTGATCCTTGCTCTTGCTCACGTTCTATCTATCTATCAATCTATTGCCAAAAACATGCACATTTTTTGCCAAAAATAATAATAAAAAAATAAAAATCAAAGTGAAATGGTCCCTTGGCCTCCTCTGCCCCCCCCCGACCTGCCCATCAGTCACCCCCTTTTTGCCTCCTGTCACCCTTTGCCTCCAGATCCTGCTTTTTCCTTTGGCTCTTTCCTCCTCCCCCTCCCTCGGATGAGGGGAGGAAACGCTCTGACCTCTGCTCGCTCCCTGACCTTAATACCTCCCTGAATTTGCCCCGATCATGATCGAGGGCAAATTCATATTTTGCGGAACCCGGGTCTTTTCAGAAAAGACATATTTTAGCCCGATTCCCGATAACCCGCGGTAAGGGGCATTTCCTTGTGCAAGCCTCGACATGGATTGTGAAAGAATCGGGCTCAATATGAACTTCATGTGGAAGAATCGATTTCAAAACCGGTTTAAAAGGTAATGTGAATGGCCCCAAAGTCTCGAAGAGAAAGAAGCAAACTCGGGGGTGAAACAGACTACCCAAAAACACTGGATTGGAGCAGCTGCAGAGCCATGTGCTGTGGGGCCACAGCAAATGCATGCCGTGGCCCCAACCTGGCCTTCTTCTGCCCCAAATAGGAGTGGAAGAAATCTGCATCTATTTGTGTTGGAAAAAAGCTGCCCCTTTGATGCTGGAACTGGCTTTTTCACCAGCTCTAGGCTGAATGGCGTCTAAATGCCAGAACCCCGATTCACTTGGGAGCCAGCCAGCGTGGAATAGCTGGCATGGCTTCCAGGCAACTTGGGTGTGTAGCATGCCTAAACACCATGCTCCCAAGCAATCTGGAAGCCTGATTTACCAGGCCATCTGTTTTGGCCCTCAATCTTATGGGTAAAAGATTTAAAATAGCTTTATTTACACATACTTATCCATAGTCAAACCCATTTGATTTTATGAAGAAGAGAGAAGGAAGACAGAAAATGTCTGCAGGGCAGAGTGATGGAA
This sequence comes from Sceloporus undulatus, assembly GCF_019175285.1. NCBI lineage: Eukaryota > Metazoa > Chordata > Lepidosauria > Squamata > Phrynosomatidae > Sceloporus > Sceloporus undulatus. Next base: position 208,909,559 of record NC_056523.1, read on the forward strand.
ACAGAGAGAGAGTGTCCTCACACATACAAACAAACAAACATGAAGTCACCATAAATAAATGCAGTGCCTAAAGTCCAATAAAGTATGAGGTAAACCAGTCATTAGTAAGTATAAGTATGAAAGGTTTGCTAACTCTAACAACCTGTACATTTTCCTCATCTGGGAATACAAGCTTTATTCCATAGAATCTTGTTCCATGAGAGAAGCCTATGGAGAATAAGTGAAAACCCTACAGTGCTGGAAATTGACAGCTCTAAGGCATAAGTGTGACTTAGGTCCAAAACACTCCGCAGAAACAATCCAGTTTGAGATTATTTTTACTGCTTAATATAAATTAACACTTATAAATGTTTTGCACTTTTATATAAACAACTCAGAGGTGGTGTTAGTACAAGCATACGTGTTCCAATACTGTACAAAAGACAGGATGGGATATAGACAACACAATATAAAAAAGGATAAACCATGGAAATGTATTATTAATAATATAATTTTAAAAAGTTTTCTTATATTTGTCTTGACATATGACACATCATAAACACACAGACACACCAATCTTGCAGTTAAAGTAAAAGAAAGGACAAAATTTAGTTACTCTGGCTCTAGAGTTACTGATTAGGTTTTATAATAGGCCAGGAGAATCCTATAGGGAGCTCCATGGTTCCAGATGCCGGACCTGGCTTTCCTAATGGTTGGTATATTTTTCAACAAATACTGGCTTTATTTGTGAGGTGAGGATCTGAGCAGTGAGGATTAGGCAGGCAAATGCTCTCTGTGGCCTTTTTGTTCACTGAGAGATTGTGAATTCTACTCCTCAAAGTCAGAGGGCAGCGATTTCTTTGCAACTGATGGGATAGGTGCAGAAAATAAGAACAGATATCTTAAAATGTATTTGTTACTTGAGAAGGGACTGTAGACCAACTCAGACTGTACTTTGGGGTTGCTACTTCTGGAGAATCCAATCTTGGTGGGTCAAAGTAGGTGTTAAGAAGAAACTTTATTTTTTGCAGTTAGCATATTCTCCTCCCAATGAGTTTTCCTCGTAGATACTGCCCTCAGCAGTCAGTCTTACAAACTAAAATTTTCTTTACTTTGCAAGACATGTAACTGAGGAAAACTACATTATGACAAACATACTTTTAGCACGAGAGAGAGAGAGAGAGAGAATGTGTCCCGTCTAAAAATCTGTTAAGGCTATTGTCTCTTTGACCCTGAGGAATATTGATCCAGCGCCATGGAAGTTTCTTACTTAAAGACATCTTCATGATAGATGAATATAAATTGCCCAGACATGCACAGGAGAGGAACCAAAGTTCTTTTTGTCATTCCTCCCCTATCAATTTATTGGATGCAGGGTGGTTGAACCAAAGAAAAGGTACAGTACTTGCATTGTTTCATTGGGAGACACATTGCTCCTGCACATTTATTTTTACTGTGCAGATTCTGGGTGTAGAGTTGTCACATATGCTTCTGCACTTTAAGCTCTGATCTTTGTTTTGATAAAGATCCTGGGAAACTGAGATATTGCCAAGATTTGCATTACCTGGCTTAGAAATGTGACTTACAGTCTCTCCTCAAATAAGAGGGCATGTTTATCACCTAACAACGCATCTCAAACTCACATTTTAATCCAAACTGTAGAACCTCCCTCTCCTTTTCCACTCCAAGTTGTCCAGTCCCTAACCCCTATCTATTTATAATCTACCTGGATGGAATGGGACTAAAGAGGACGATTACATGGTGCAGAGTGGGGAAGATCAATTGAGTTAGACTTGACTGGGAAATAAGCCAAGCCATTTTTTGATTTGCTGGAAACAAACATCTCAGCTACTTCTCTTCAGGTCTGGGAAACACTACAGTCGGCCGTTCTTATACATGGATTCAAGCATCCACGGTTTGAAAATGTTCAAAAAAAAGTATAAATTTCAAATATGAAACCTTGATTTTCCATTTTTTTTATAGGGGATGCCATTTTGCTATGCTATTATATTTAATGGGACTTGAGCATCCATGGATTTTGTTATACACAGGGGATCTTGGAACCAAACCCCAGCGTATAACAAGGATCCAGTGTACTTCCCTCTGCTTTAGAGAGGTATCACTGCTTTCCATCATAAGTATCTAGAATTGCACCAATCACCGCTATCTTCTCAGACCTGTTTGCATGCTCAGTAAGTACCTTCCACTAAGCAAAACACCAAAAATAAATGTGGGCACAGTGAGATGTAAAATAACCAGCACAAATATATCATATACATTCCTGTTGTTCAATGAGTATTTTGCTAATTGCTCTTTTGGTGTTTAATCCCTAAAGTTGATTAGGGGAGATATATGGCCATGGGCTGCAGTGTCATTTAGCAATATAATTCTCTCTGGTGTATTTGTTGACAAGACTGCACTACTTCTGTAGCACTCCAGAGTCATTTTTGACAGGGCTTTTAGATAAAGGACTAATCTGATTATGTGTAATTTTGTGTGCTCCATTTGTGGTGTGCACTGAACATTTAAATGGAGCCCAAGTATTCCTCTGTGGCTGCAGGCCTTCATTTTCAATTACTGTGGGTTGAGATAATGAGCAATGAAAAATGATGCATTAGAGGAAAGGTTCTTAATTAAAAGTGACTTTTCCAACCAACTTTGGGGGAAGGGGGGGAGAAACACCTATGCAATGGCAAGACATCGATTTCATTAGGAAACCTGGAGCACCAATTAAGAATAGTAATTTGTAGAGTTCTGGTACATGTGGCAAATAACATTTTATCTAAAGTTGTGCAAACACATTGTTTATCAAAGCTGCAGGTGATTTCTCAATTATACATATTTACAGCAAACACACAACATTCTATTACTGATCCCTATAAAAGGTTATGGAATTAAGTGCATTTTTGCTTTCGATTAATTCTCATCCTGCTAGGTAATGGAGGGACATCAATATCGTGGCCACGTTGTGTTGTGCAAAAGAGCTGTGTCTTTCCCAGAATTCATATCACTTTTTTTTATCATTTTTTTCTCATTTTTGGCTGAAATAGACAGGGGAAGTGGCATCTTGAAGCTGTCCCTTTAGAGAGTCATTGGGACCACAACAACTGCATACCATGTCCCTAATCCACCTTAAAGCTCCCGAAAAAAGGAATGCTGCTCAAAAAAGGAATGGCAAAGAGCTATTTCTTTTTCAGGTGGAAAAAAGCTGGCTTTGCACCCATGTCACAGCTGGAAGCTGGTTCAATGCTGCTCATGCAGTGTGCAGTATGTTAATGCCTCACTGCCTGAATGTCATGAAGCTGCCTCTGTGCAAACAGCTGGGTGGCTTCCAGGTGACTTGGGAGTGTGCAGTGTGTTAATGCCACACTCATGAACTGCCTGGAAACTGGCTTAACTTGCTGGTCTGTTCCAGCTCTTTGATAAGATAAAAACTGCTTCCAGATATGCACAGAAGCTATGAAAATGTCAATGAAATTCCAGGTAGAACGTGGGGTTTTGGTACTATCCAGTCTTTCATTATGTATTCATGTCTTAGGTACTGTTAGCTGGTTGTTGAAAAAGCACTAAGAGACAGTTGAGATTCATGACATGTAGGGTTAAGAAGCAGGACATAACTATTAACAAGTTACTTAACTTGCTATTACCAAATCAATGTATGGATTTCAGTTAAATGCCAAATGAAAGTATGGATATCAGTTAACCTAGCCATGTGTTTTTCTTTGTAAAATTAACATCCAGTTAGCTCTCTCTGTCCAAGGATTCTTTATCTATGGATTCAAGCATCCATGGCTTGAAAATTAACAAAATATATAAACCTTGTTTTTCCCATTTTATATAAAAGGCACCATTTTACTATGCCATTGTATTTAATGGAACTTAAACATCCACAAATCGTTTTCAAAAGACTAGAAACCATTAACTGATATTTTGAGGGGGGGAAATGAAGGTGATAAGATGATTATTGGTTTTGATTATTAGCTTTGAGTATAACATCAAATGTGATAAGGAATAAGTGGAAATTTAGAAGTTACTGTATAAATGCAGAAAAGATAGTTGGAGGTCATGTATTTTTGTAGTATAGTTGTGCTTTAGTTAGTAGTACCTATATTAATTTGTTTTGATTTGTTTATGTTTCAATACATGTGTTTTTGTGTGACATATGTAATCCTTTTAGCAAATGTAGAATTTCAATCAAAATGATTTTTAAAAAGTATCTTGCTTCTTAGCCTTAAAAAAGCTGATGAAGATCTGTGTACTTCCGATAAACTATACTTAAAAAGAAAAACTTTTTCCTAGTCCCCTCAATTCTATTTATTCTATTGTTAAAATAGTAATAGGTGACAAGCCTACTGCTATCTCATTTTTCATAAAAAATGTCACAGATACTATTGGGATGTCCAGGTCTAGCTAGTACATTCCGTTACTTGCCTGCTTGTATAATAGAAACACAATTCTTTTGAGATGAAATGTGCTGTTTTATTGTCACCCAGACCAATCCATTTGGAAATTTGCCACCATCATCATGCTGAGAACAGTGGCTTTGTTCCTGTAATTCCCTCCCCTTCTTTAATAAAGGAAGTATACTTAGTATACTTTGGTCCCCACAAAAAAATATTCATCTGCAAAGTTCTGTGTCATTTAACTTCTTCTATACCTAGGAAATATTTCAACTGGCTGAATCAACTGCATTAAAAGGTGATTCAATATCCAGTGCAATCCTCTATGAGTCTACTCAGACATAACCCCAGTGAAAGCGAGACACATTGCAATTTGAGCAGTACGATTCCACTTTGACTGCCATGAGATCTGCAGTTCAACCCTAAGGGAGAGATACATTGAATTCTCAGCCAGAATATGGAAGCGTGTCAGTTAGAATAGAAATATAGCTCTATAACTGAACAGAGTGAAAGTGCTCCAGACCCTTTCTAATTGAAGTGCTATAATGGTCTAGTGAGCATAGGCTCTAATCTATATCTACACTAGACAGTTATAGTACTTAAACTGCACGTTATGATTCCTATCTATGTAATCTCTAATTTCAAGAGGTACTTAGAATTCAAAACCAGAGACTTCTGATGCTTTGGTTCAAGACAGTGCGCTAGAGAATTCTCACTACATTAACAATCCTCAAATCTCAGGATTCCAAAAGATGCAGCCATGCTGTTTAAAGTGCTATCAAGGGGCTATAACTGTGCAGTGATGTTCTGCACCTTTAAGAGGAAAATTAGAGGCTTTGGCGATGTTTTAGACTACAGCTCCCATGATTCTTTACATTTTGGCCATTCTGTTGGGGGCTTCTGGACAATGGCATTCAAAACATGTGTGTGTTGTGTGCCTTCAAGTTGTTTCCAACTTATGGTGATCCCAAGGCAAACCTACCATGGGTTTTCTTGGCAAGATTTGTTCAGAGGAGGCTTGGCATTGTCTTTGCCTGAAGCTGAGAGAATGTAATTTGTGGGTTTCATAGCCTAGTGGAGAGTTGAATCCCGATATCCAGAGTTGTAGTTCAATACTGAAACTACTATGCCATGTTGGCTCACATTCAAAACATAGGGAAGGCCAACAGGACAGATTTCTATACACATGCAGCGTAGCATAAAATAAAATAAAAATCCTATTGGCTTCAGAATGTGTGTCTTAATTTTGAATAAACAATTGGAAGTCTGACCTATAAAGCTCAGTACGCTCACACATGTGATCTAAAGGCGAATGCAGCCCACCACCTTGGTCTGGCAGATGTTTGATATCTACTCCTATTTTTATACTTTCCAGGCATGTGATTCTGCAGTAATAAAATGGAACCAGGCCAGCACTCACTGATTTTAATTGCAGATGGTGCTCTCTTCCTCCCTTTTGGTGCGTCATGACAAGTTGCTCTTCAGCTGAATGTAAACGCTCAGCTTTGTGCTGGGTCTCATGTTTTGATTCCATAAGAACAATTCTTTCTTGTAAAGGACTGATCTTCGCCAAATTATTTAGCTTCCCTTGAAATTCAAGAGATTATTTCCCTTGAACAGAAACCTCCACTTTGACTTTTAAGTTTGCATAAGCCAACAGCTGTAACAATTTGGCAGATGGAAAGGATCCCCTTTAAGGCCTCCTAATAACCAGTCAGAAACAATGTTCTCTTCTCTTAAAATACATCAGATGTTTTCTGCAGGTGAAGCTGCATCTACACTTCAGAGTTAATGCAGTTTGACACTGCTTTAACTGTCATGGCTCAATGGTATGAAATCCTGGGATTTCTCGTTTTGTGAGATATTGAGCTTTCTCTGCCAGAGAATTCTGGTGCCACAACAAATTGCAAAACCTGGATTTCATGGTGCAGTGCACTGCATTAATTCTGCAGTGTGGCAGCAGCCTGAAATTCTCAAAACTGGATCTCAAAATTGGAAAATTCACTTTGGAGTAGGGATAGGAATCATGTAGTCCATGAAATATTGTTGGACTGGATGTTCTGGCATCCCTTGCCAGCACAGCCAATAGTAAGGAATACTGGGAGCTGCAGTGCAACAATATCTGGAGAGCCACACAATCTCCACACCTGCTTTAGATAAAACAAATGGGAACTGTGACCAAATGCTGCAGTATGAAGTTTGTCTTGTTAAGGAAGGATAGTCAACTTGTCAAGAGGATATTAAGAGGCTACTGTTAGAACAGAATTTGGAGGAACAGAATGGTTCCCAGTTGGCAAGGGGGTCAGGCAAGGTTGCATTCTATCGTCCTATTTGCTCAACCTGTGTGCAGAAACTATCATAAGAAAAGCAGCTTTAGACTCAGGAGAAGGAGCAGGGAAGATAGGAGGAAGGAATATCAACAACTTAGATTTGCGGATGACACCATACTACTTGTGGAAAACATCACAGACATAGAACAATTACTAAGGAAGGTCAAAGATGAAAGTTCAAAGACAGGTTTCATGCTGAACGTAAAGAAAACAAAACTAATGACCAGAGGAGAAATACATTAATTCAACCTATACAATGAGAAAATCAAAATAGTTAAAGAGCCCCCATACCTAGGATCAAATATTGATCAGAATGATGACTAGAAATTAGAAGAAGACTAGGAATGGGAAGGACCGCTATGAAAAAAAACAAGATAAAATCTTGAAGGATAACATTACACAAGTGAGTGCTAAAATCAGAATCATCCAAGCCATTGGATTCCTCATGACCATGTACAGCTGTGAGAGCTGGACAGTGAAGAAAGTTGGTAGGAATAAAATCAATTCATTAGAGATGTGGTGCTGAAGAAGAATGGTATGGGTATTGTGGACAGACAAAAAGACCAACAAACGGGTCATTGAACAAATAAACCAGTTCATCCAAGTTCCTAATAATGAAATAAATCAGCTGATTCAGGCTGACATACTCCAGCTCTGGAAGAGATTGGAGTGGGCCAATTCAGTACCACAGCAGAACAGCACTTTCCAAAATGTTTCAAACCCACTCAGAGATGTGGACATCAAAAAATAAGAAAGGGCAAGCTAGCTATGCCCTAAATATGACCATATGAGGAAACCATCAAGGTGGTGTGATGCAGAGCAAGCCGCTGTGCTTGTTGGTCATTATAATGTGAGATCCAGAATATGAATATCATTTTCCAATCATAGTGCTTATTGAGAGAGATTTTGTGAGGTCACTGAAGATATAGAACTAAATTGGCTGTTCTTCATTCTGTATTAGTTGCAGATTGTGAAAGAACTGTAGTGAGAGGTGGATAGTTGTTTTTCTTGCTGAATCTTTCCACTCACAAAAACACATATAATCTTATCCAGTGAGTAGAAATAGTGTGCTATTTTCTTTCTTGGTCTTCTTAAGGATTCTGTGTATGTTGTAGTGAAGTTTCCCTGACATTGAGGAAGCAAGCCAGGCTTTCACACACATGCACTTCCTCAGTGTTTGAGAGATGATTTACCAGCGCTTCTGCCTCGCGTGATAATCTTGACAATTGTGACTAAGGAGTGAATATGAAGCATTTACCTCATTTTAGTCATTCATACATGTTTCATATTCATGATCACTACTTAGTCACAATTGTGGCATTACTACCACAGTATTAACTACCACACCTTAAACCTACTTTACTGGGCATCAGCTATATGGGGAGAAATAGATCCAGTCTGTCAGCATTTGGCACACAGGTGAATTACATTTCTGTCATATATGGGGGGATTCAGGCCAGGAGAAAGATACAGTATTCTGGCCCACGTGTTTCTCTCCACAAAATAATTTCTCCACAGGGCATCAAGCTATTCAAATAAGGGTGGCACAAGTTAGACTAAGCTACCAGTTGAGTTCTGTTCATTGAAACATGGGAACAAATCTTGTCATTTGCTTCAAACAAGAATATCTCTTGGGCTGGCCCTGACTATAGTCTTCAGGTTCAGGCCTGTCATTAGGAAACCCCTCAGCAGACAGATGCTGAAAGACAGCCATAGAGGTTATTTGGATGTTCCCTTTGAGTCCCTTGATCATTTTTCATGGCCCAAAGACAAAATTGTTGTGAACTCTAAACGATATTAAACTATACTCACTTGTGGCTAAAGACACTCCCATTGTCAGGACTGGAGCAAGACTCTGCTAGAGTCAGTTATTGTATCTGGAATGTGAAATGGGATATTGTTTTGCCCTTTACTTCTTCTAGCAAAGTGGTAACCCTAATAATAAGGAATATAGCCTCAATTACCTATCCAGCATTTCCACCCTGTTAGCAAATTGTGAAGTTAGAAGGGAACATCTTGGGGATTTTGGAAGCACCTTATCAGATCCTGGGCTATGGACAGATCCTGACAGCCCATAAATATTTATTTTTCATTTCCTCCCCAAAAGGCCACATTATGAGGAAGCCATTTTGTTTGGTTGTGTTTTCCCCCTTTTTGGGGAGGGGAAAAAAAAGCTTTGCCTTATGAAACATTCATGATGTGACACTTATCTTAATGGATCCTGTTTAATGCCATATTGTGTATTTACCTAAATAAAAACATGATTTATTCAGTGAATTCAAATTGATTTGCTACCAAGGGCATAAACAACTAAGGAAGAATTTATATCAATTATATTTCTGGAGGCTTGTCAAAACCTCTTCCAATAGCCCAAGATTAAAAATTATGGATTTATGGAAAGATTAAACCATTTGCCAATCCATTTTATAAACACTGTCAGACGGATTCCTAAATCTGTTTGCTGTGGGGCTATTAATTCATTGCCCTGTGTAAGTATTTTGCATTAACATTAATGTCTGACAAGTTGACAGATCAATGAAAGTAGAAGCCTTGTGCGCATAAAAGAGCTATAACACATAAAAAAAATAAATTGATTCAATTAGAGGTCTTGTCCTGTGAATAAAATTGGTCTCATTGATCAACCCCCCCCCCCCCCCCCGCAAAAAGTGTGCCTCTCTGACGAATATTTGGCATTGCCATGGCTAACCTGATCATCTTAGTTTATTGTGTGAGTACAGGTGCCTTCAAGTCACCTGTTGACTTATGGTGACCATATAAATTTCATAAGGTTTTCTTAAGCAATGAGTATTCAGAGGTGGTTTGCTACTGCCTTTATCTGAAATGTAGCCAACAGCACCTAGTATTCATTGGCAGTCTCCCATCCAAGTACTAACCAGGGCTGATCCTGCTTATCTTCTGAGTCCAGATGAGATCTGGTGCCTTCAGGGTTATTAGGGTTACTAGTTTATTGGAATACTGTACTTTAAATCCAACACACACACACACACACACTTATCCGATGTAACCATAGTGGTTTTCATGTGGCAAAATATCTTTGCATGCTAATGATCTTTCACTTGGGACTTACCATAAATGAAGACTAAGACAGAATCCCAAACATGGCTGACTTTGTGAGTAGGGATGCACAAGCTTTGAATGTAATAATAATAATAATAATAATAATAATAATAATAATAATAATAATAATTTATATCCTGCCTCTCTACAAAATGCAATCGGGGTGGCTTACAAGGTTAATAATAATAATAATAATAATAATAATAATAATAATAATAATTCTTTATATTCCGTCCCATCTGCACTCAGGCAATCGGGGTGGCTTACAGCATTAAAAATTATACATATCATATCCCCCAACCCTCCCTCCCTTAAAATAGAATTAAACACTTTACAAGTAAAGCATGTTAAAAAGATCAATGACAATTTAGACAGTAAGAACTTTATTGCACACCTCCCCCCCCCTCCCGTTACGGGAACTGGAAGAGGATGCTCATGTGTGCGTGTGACCAGCCAAAAATGGATTTTATCACACGCCAAAGCATCCTCCAAAAGGCCCCGTTCCATCCCCCGGCACCAAGCCATCCCCATTCAGTGCTGAGGAGTACTAAATGTTCTGGTTGAAAGTTTTCTGACCAAGGAAAATTGTGCCCGTCAGCACTGAACAGGGATGGCTTGGCGCTGGGGGACAGAATGGGGCTTTTTTAGGAGGATGCTTTGGTGTGCGATAAAATCCGTTTTTGGCTAGTTGCGCGCACACACGAGTGTCCTCTTCCAGTTCCCATAACGGGCAAAAAAAGGTGTGCAATAAAGTTCTAAGACAGGAACAGCCCCTGAGAATGCTATAGGCAATAGCAGATACCTCAGACTGTGCTCTTCAGTGAAACTCTTTTCAGGTGGAGCCCATTTAAGAATACTCTTATTGGAAGCTGGGAAATTGGTAGCACTGACCAGCATTGAAAAGAAAAAAAGGGTATCACAGAAATCTTCCACTGCTATTTTTGACTACAGATAATTTACGACTGTCTGCAGCTGAATGCTTTGGAACTTAAAAGATTATTATCTCCCCATATGACTCTGCCAGAGCCTTTAATTCATCAGTAGGTCCTGCCACTATTACAGACTCTGCTGTAGTAGAATGGCACTTAACATCAGAGCAGGACACTATTGTTATTGTCTGTCATGTAGAAGTGTTACTGACTTTAGTTCTAGGTCTTCACAAGGCACTAGATTCTAGTGACTAAACACATGAACAATCAAGACTAAAAAATAAATGAAACTTAACTACAAAAGAAAACATAAGGATGTGTGGGAAAAAGAGTGTACAGTGCACAAAGCTCCACTGGCTTCTTCATCAGACAAAGGTGTTAAATGCCTCCTATGTGATCTTTAATACTTTTGCCTGATGAAGAAGCCAGTGGAGCTTCAAAAGCTTGCATAATGTATTTTGTGTATTTTGGTTGATTCAATAAAGATATCAAAACCTATGGAGTTTGGATGTTATTGTATTTTGCTCAATGGCAAATATTCCCTAGAACATAGGGAATGTTTTACTGCATGTTAGTCTGTTAATGAGACTGGTGGGGTTACAAAGAGCTCTACATCCTTTGAAAACAGCACTACTTTTTGTAATAATGTATGGTTTTGCATTATCTCAAGAAACTGTCTCAGTCATTCATCTGATTTTTTTATATCTCCCTTCCCGTTATTGGCTTGTAGAGAGGGTCACCTAGAATTTGACCTCAATAGTTTTCCATTTGTCTGTCGTGCTGAGATCTTGCCTCTTGTAAATATGATCGAAATTCTTATATACAGGCAATACTGAGGCACAGGTTTTAAAAAGCTTTGAATTAAATTCAAGTTATGCTACAAGACCATCATGGGATACACACTTCAAAGACTGTAAGAGCTGCATCCATAAGAACATCTTTAGCAGGTTGAATCCATGTTTCCTTAGCAACAGGCATATTCTTCACTATATATTTTTTCCTTCTGAATTACCCATTTTGGATTATTTATCTTATTATCCTTTGATATTGCTAAGTAAAATAAATAATTTGCTTTTCTTCTTGTACTACAGATGAAGGACTTGAGCTTCTGAATGTCCCAGAAATGAGCATTCCAACAAAAGACACTGTGTAATGGACTGACTTATTATCACTAATTATTAATGAAAATGGTTAAAAGCCTTTTAGAGCATGATCATCTAACTCTTAGAAAAATAGTCTCTTTTCATAGGAGAAACCATGGGAAAACAATAAGGAATTTCATTGTCCATTTATTTAGCAGTTCATCAGAACATGTTCAGTGGATACTTATAAAAAGCCTCCATTTTGCATTGCAACACAGCAACTTTTCCAAGTGGATCATCAGGAAACAACACTGAAATGATAACTATGGTGACTGGCAAGATAAGCACCTGTATTTCAGAATTTCCCACTGCACCATTGTGTGTCGACCTAAGCAATTCTTTTCTCATTACAACTTCATCTCTCAGCAAATCATTTAGCCTAACCTTTTGACTGCAGGCAAAAGAGTATCTAACATTGCCATGCCTCTGACCTCTTCCAGCTCTTTGAGTTTCTTCTGGGCTTCAAACTGACAGAAACCTCTCTTTGCTTATTTATCATGCCTGCTATCTGCCCATTCTCCAAGAAGCTCAAAGAAGCCTACATGCTTTTCCCATTAGCCTCACAGTCACAACCAACCCTATGATTGGGTTGATTGGTCATTTTTAATCCCTGTCCAATGTAAAATACTATCCACTATACCACATTGGTTCTTGAAACCATGCTGTTGACTTAACCCCCGGGGCATTAAGAACCATTGAAAAAAGAACCAAAGGCTCTCTTGGCCTAATGTGTCCTTGAAACAGAAGTGAAATCGGCAGAGGAAAATAAAATGATAGTTAGAAGAAAACTTGCTAACATCTGAAAAGTTAAAATTAAAAAATCAACCTCCACTTTGAACAGTACACTTCAAAGCATGAAAGAACTTTTCAAGTGTAAAAAAAAAGATGTGGATTGCTTTAACAGATATGTTTCTTGCAGTGTTTACTTTGGCAACCTAGGGCGAAAAGAAAAATTAATGTACTGGAAAATGAGCGACACCGGAAACCTCAACATCAAACAACAGACTCAATTAGGCTACCATGAAGATGGAGGAGTAGTTAAAAATTAAGCCCTGACATGGAAAGGAAGGTTAGTTGCCTATACGAAGGTTAATAACTTTTCCAATCTGGGGTGGGGAGGGGAGGCAGGGACCTTATGTAAAAGGCCCATATATAAGCCACATTAAGAAAGTTTCAGTTTAAAGGAAAAATTCACATTCTCTATGGCATTCTCCTATATGTAAGAATTAGCCTACATTATACTAGACCTTCCATAATCCTTTATGGCACTGGGTTAGCAAAGGTTGTTCTTGACTTGAAGTTTCATTTATTCAGTCCATTAAGGATATGAAAACATGTTCTTTTTTTGTTCTGTAGCAGGGATGTAATTCTTTACTAATTTTGTTCTCAAAGGAAGCAATAAGTATTTCTAATGATTTTCTTTCCACTGTGAGAAAACCCAGTCCCTGCTGTGGGAAACGCTTTTCAAAGTTTTCTGCGCACACACACACACACACACCATGTGTGAAATTTGTGCAGACTAAAAAGACATACAGACAGGCCAAAATAAAGCTGGTTCAGGTCACTTTGCTGTTTAAATGATACAAGGATCTTTAGAGGCCAGAAGCCGAGCCAAAGCTGTGCTCCAGTCCTTAGGACTGGAGCATGGTTTTAGTGCAGTTTCTGGCCTCTTAGGACACATGCATTATTTAAACAGCATACCTCCAAAGTGATCTGAAGCATCTTTATTTTGGCCTGTCTTTATGGGTCCCAAACTGCAAAAAATCTCATAAATTCTCTTTATGTGTCTTTTCCAACATGTGAGAAGCACGTTTTCCAAACATTTTTTAATGTGTAGAGCTTTATGCTTTTTTATGCTAGCACTACATGCCTGGGTCATATCTCAGAGTTTTTATGACATGGAAAAAGAAGCCCACCATATTCTAGCATCTGAATAAATAATACATTTTACAGCAATGGGTGTGGTTCCCTAGCGAGGCTTAGTATCAATATGCTCTTTTTGAAAACAAACTCATGCTCCCTCCCTTTCTATAAAACCAGAAGCAACAGCCAACCCAATTGTCCACACTGCTTAAACAGGGGTGGCAACTGTGTGCCCCAAATTCCCCATGGCAAAATATCTCTATTTGTCACCAGGATCATTTTCAAAATGATGACCAAAAGCGACATGAATTCACTTCTGATCACTATTTTGAGAAAGATTCCAATGAAAACAGAGGTGTTTGGGAGTAGGTGGCTGTCAATCCTGTGTTGGGGGGGCATTCCAGCACTTTCTACACGTGGGAACAGCTGCAAAGAAGAGGCAATGAGGGGCAAGTAGCACCATTCAACTGTTGCTGCTACTTTTGCCATGCTACCCACTTTTGGGGTTTCTGGAGACATATAGTTTTAGTAACCATTCTCCCAGTTTGGGAAGAATTTTGTTTTCCCCTTTTACAATCATACAATCATAGAATCATAGAGTTGGAAGAGACCACAAGGGCCATCCAGTCCAACCTCCTGCCATGCAGGAACTCTCAATCAAAGCATCCCCGACAGATGGCCATCCAGCCTCTGTTTAAAGACCTCCAAGGAAGGAGACTCCACTATACTCCAAGGGAGTTTGTTCCACTGTCGAACAGCTCTTACTGTCAGGAAGTTCATCCTGATGTTGAGGTGGAATCTTTTTTCCTGTAACTTGCATCCATTGTTCTGGGTCCTGTTCTCTGGAGCAGCAGAAAACAAGCTAGCTTCCTCCTCAATATGACACCCCTTCAAGTATTTAAACAAGGCTATCATATCACCCCTTAACCTTCTCTTCTCCAGGCTAAACATCCCCAGCTCCCTAAGGCGTTCCTCATAGGGCATGGTTTCCAGACTCTTCACCATTTTAGTCACCCTCCTTTGGACACGCTCCAGTTTCTCAGTGTCCTTTTTGAATTGTGGTGACCAGAACTGGACACAATATTCCAGATGTGGCCTGACCAGAGCAGAATAGAGTGGCACTATTACTTTTCTTGATCTAGATACTATACGTCTATTGATGCAGCTTAGAATCACATTGGCCTTGTTAGCTGCCGCATCGCACTGTTGACTCATGTTCAATTTGTGGCCTACTTGGAATCCAAGATCCCTTTCACATGTAGTTTCATTAAGCCAGGTGTCCTCCATCCTATATCTGTGCATTTCATTTTTCTACCCTAAGTGCATTACCTTACATTTCTCCTTGTTGAAATTCATTTTGTTAGCTTTGGGCCAGCTTTCTAGTCTATTCAGGTCATTTTGAATGTTGATCCTGTCCTCTGGAGTATTACCTACTCCTCCTAATGTGGTGTCATCTGCAAATTTGATAAGTATACCCTCAATTCTGTCATCCAAGTCATTGATAAAGATGTTGAATAGCACTGGGCCCAGGACAGACCCCTGTGGGACCCCACTGGTCACTTCTCTCCAGGATGAAAAGGAGCCATTGTTGAGCACCCTTTGGGTTCTGCAGTCAACCAATTACAAATCCATGTGATACTTCACAGTATCCTCAAAACTCTCTTCCAGCACCACATCTGTCCAGCTTTCAAATTCATTAATAGAAACCAAAACCTGAACACTAATGCAAATATCAGCCCTCCATCCTTTTCAAATCAATAGAGGTTAAGGTGTCTTCCCTTTTCCACCTGCTCATACAATTCCATATCAGCTTCTGAGCTCAAATAGCTACCATTTATTGTCTTAGCAAGCTCTTCCCAAGCATTTGCAACTACTTGTCCAGAGGGTGGGAGCAGCCACCGAGAAGGCTCTCTCTCTTGTGTCCTCACTAGGTGAGCCTGTGATGGTGGTGGCACTGAAAGAAAGCCTTCTCCTGCAGATCTTAAGGGTCTCACAGGTTCGTATGGGCAGATGTGGCCTCTCAGATAGTCTGGAATGAAGCCTTGAGTCTGGACTAAAGGCTTCGTCATTACTCTGAACTCTGCTACCTTGAATTGATCTCTAGTCTCTTGATACTCAGAAGGGACTTTAGACCAAGTTTATGCTTAACCCCTAAATAGCTTATTTATATTTGCCAAGGCTTTGCAGTCTGGACTGCTCCTCTGGACTCCAGCCTCTTGCTCTCTGTCAGCTAAGGTAAACAGAACACTACTATTGAATCAGGACTCTGTATAAATAGCAAAAGCAAGAGGAACCTTATGGGGAATATAAATAATCTTATTATATTTTGTGTGAAAAAGATTCTTGACATTGTGACCCCCACTTCATTCCTGTCTACAAAAAACTTGTTTCTTCTTTTTCTGTTGCTATATTTCCAATTGCCTCAACAAGCTGGCACTGCCAGCATTTTGCATTGTAATAACTTCTGTCGCTCACTTCTGTTCGTTCTAGTCTTGTCTTTTCTCAGCAGCTACATGGTCATGCCCAGGTTGCCATCAATTTATAACCTAAATGGGGTCAAGCTCTTGAATACGGTAAAAGAAAGTGATGGTGGCGGACAGCTGCATGGAAAAGAAAGAAAATCAAATAAAGTTCCAAAAGTGAAATAAGAATAACCAAAAATATATTTATCTGTTTTGCTTCTTGTCTATATTAATTCCTGTTAGTTGAGTTCCCAAGGTGTCACATTAAATCTGATTAAAAACAAGACAATAATAGTTTTCGAAAATTCAACAATATATTTTGAAATCCCAAACTAGGATGAAGTTCATTTAGAACTTCCACTAGAGAGCAATTGTCCCTCATGCTCTTATCTGTTAGATGACAGTTAAAAGGATCTATTTGCACAAGTACCCAGAGAGTAAACTAATGTTTGGTGGGTCTTTCAGGACTATTTGTTTCCTGCTTCTTTCAATTTTTAAAATTGTATTTTAGCAGAAGTTTTTGTTTTTTAATGTTATACTAATTATATTTTAATCTTCATATTTATATTAAAATTACTTGTATACCTTAAAGGCACCAGATCCCATCTTATCCTGGAAGATAAACAGGGTCATCTCTGGTTAGTACTTGGATTGGAGAATTGGAAACCATATTTCAGGGGAAGGAATTGGCAAAATCACCTCTGAATGTTCCTTGCCTAAGAAAACCCTATGAAATGCATGGGGTCACCATAAATTGACATGTGACGTGAAGCACATACACACAGTTTGTGATTTAAACTGTGTCTTTTCATATGAATTATCAACCACCCTGAGCACTTTGTAAGAAACATAGTATATACTTTCTTCCTCCAAATAATTTCCCTTCCTCCTCCTTCTCTGAATAGAAACATCAACATAGTACAACAAAATACAAATTGTAGCCTCTGAGAACATCCTGTAAAAACAGGAGATAAAATCTGATTCATAACAGAGACTAAGTGCCTCTGCACTGTAGAAATAATACAGTCTGACACCACTTTAACTGCCAGAATCATGGGATTTGTAGTTTTGTAAAGAACCAGAACTCTTTGCAGAGAAACCTAAAGACCTTTTAAAACTACAAGTCCCAGCATCTCATAGCAGCCTTCTGCAGTGTAGATGCATCCTAAAATAACTATCCTTTAACAGAGACTTAAATAGGATATGTTAATAAACTCTTTGTCTGATGTCAGAAACACAACAATGCAGGTTGAGGATTTTTCCTTGACAAAGTATTCCATGGCTGAAGAGTCACCATCCACTATTAGACTGAATCTTATGTATTTGTTATTTGTGCATGTACAAGAGGAATTTCTCCATTAGATCCCAAGATCCTAAGGCATATATAATTTTTAAGTCAACATTTTGTAGGTCAGAACGTTGTATTATGTTTCAGAACATATCAAAAGCCAGTGCAGATAAAAAGCCATTGGTGTAATATATACAAATTTAGAACTGATGTAGCACTTTTGAAGTGGGCAAACGACAACACATGCATATTATACATACAACCTCCAGTCAAAGGAGAAGGCTGGGAAATAAATAAAATACCCATATGACAACTCTACAAATCAAAGGTATATATTAAATCATAATACAGAGGATTCAGTTTAATAGTTACATTTGATACATGGTGGCGTTATTTATGATCACTAAACAATGCATGCTCTTGTGGCTATTGTGTTATTTCATTTTGTGACATTCAAAATAATGTATTGAGTTAGTATGGTGTAGTGATTTGTGTGTTGGACTATGACTCTGAAGTTCAGGGTTAAATTTCCCATTTGGCCATGGAAATCCACTTGGTGACTTTGGGCAAGTCTTATACTCTCAAACCCAGAAAATCCTGTGATAGGTTCATCTTATGTACACATAACTTGGAAACAACTTGAAAGCACAACAAACACAACAACAAACAATAACTTTAAACAACAACAACACATAATGTAACTAGTTTATCTAGCAGTGAGTTGAAAGTCAAAATATGGTGAACCAATGATTAAATAACCCTAATGAAAAACACTGGGATAAAATCTACTTTACTACCACCAAGAGTACACCCAGTAAAATAAATTGTCGTTCTTCCTTGCCATCAAGTCAACTTTAAAATATGAAGACCTCTTAAATAAAAGGCCTCCAAGGCCTCTCTATCATTAATAGTCCTGCTCTAGTCTTGCAGACGCAGGGATGTGACTTCCATGATAGAGTCTATCCATTGGGAATGTGGTCTTCCTCTTTTCCTACTACTTTCTACCTTACTAAAGCATAATTGTCTTTTTTAGGGATTCATATCTTCTCATGATACAACAGTCTCAGTTTAGTTATTATGGATTCTAGGGACAGTTCAGGCTTGAGCTTCTCTTTTTAGTAGTCCATGGTAGCCATAGAACTCTTCTCATTTCAAATGAGTCGTTCTTCTTGCTATCAGCTTTCTTCACGGTTCAACTTTCACAGCCATACATACCAATGGGAAATACGATGGCAATGATAACTCTAACTTTTGTATTCAAATATATATTTACATTTCAGGATCTTCTCTAGTTCCTTCATAGCTGCTCATCCAAATCCTAATTTTCTTCTGATTTCTTGACTGCAGTCTCCATTCTGGTTAATGACTGAGCTAAAGTAAGGAAAACCTTGGACTATTTTAGTGCCTTCATTGTCTGTTTTAAAGTTATGTAAATCGTCTGTGGTCATTTTTTCCCCTTACTGTTCAACTGTAAACCTGATTTTGAACTTACTTCACGAATTATTCCACATCTCTGTTATGTTCTGCTAGTAGTATGATGTTGTCTGCATATCTTAAATGGTTGATGTTTCTTCCTCTAATTTTCACACTTTCTTCTTCTGAGCTTAATCCTGCTTTACATATGATATGTCCAACATAAGTTAAACAGATAGGGGATTAAATGCAGCCTTGCATTTCCCCCTGGCCAATTGGAAGTCATACTGTTTCTTCATATTCTGTCCTAACAGCAGCCTGTGGTCCTGAGTTCAGATGACACATGAGGACAATTAGATCTTGTGCCACACTCATTTATTTAAAAGCAATTCATAGATTTTCATAGTCTATACAGTCATGATTTATAAAATGAATGGGGCTTAATTACCAGCTAACTATCTAAAGTCCAGTTGTTTTCAATGGATCCACTCTAAGTAACACTAACACTGGATTTCTAAAAAAAAAAAAAAAGCATACCAGACTTCTGATCTCTCTCTCTCTCTCTCTCTTTTGTTTTTGTTTTTGTTGTTGTTTTTTGATAAAATTATCAGCTTGATAAAGGAAGGGAATGCTGTGGATGTAACATATCTTGATTTCAGTAAGGTCTTTAACAAGATCCCCAATGATATTCTTGCAAAAAAGCTTGTAAAATGTGGGCTAGACAATGCGACTGTTAGGCATACTTGTAACTGGCTGACCAACTAAACTCAAAGGGTATGCACCAGTTGCTCCTCTTCATCCTGGAGAGGTGACTAGCAAGGTGCCACAGCATTTTATACTGGGCCAATTGTTCAACATCTTTATCGATTACTTGGATGACGGAATAGAAGACACGCCTATCAAATTTGTAGATGACACTAAATAATGAGGGGTAACTAATACCACAGAGGACAGGATCAGAATTCAAAATGGCCTTAAGAGATTAAAAAGCTGGGTGAAATCTACTAAAAAGAATGCCAACATGGAAGAAGGAAATTCATTTAAGCAGTAAAAATGAAATGAACAGATATAGGATGAATCGATACAGGATGGGTGACACATAGTTTTACAACAGTACATGCAAAAATGATCTAGATGTCTTAGTAGACCACAAGCTGAACATGATTCAACAGTGTGATGCACAGCTTAAAAAGTTACTGTGATCTGAGGCTGAAGTAAGTAATGGTGCCACTCTATTCTGCACAACAGGGGATTGGACTGGATGAGCCTTACAGTCTCTTCAGTTATAATTCTATGATGTCGCTCTGTCTCTGAACTTGTATAGATAGAATAATCAGGATGAATACTACTATTAAAATAATTTGCCTCTCTATTTCTATAGATAGATAGATAGATTTGGCAATAAGGATGAAATCCCTTCTGGGTTCACCTATGAGAAGCAAAAAGAGGCACATCAATATTATCTCATAAACCACCAAAGTTCCAGAGGCAGGTGTCAGACTTAACAGTGTCAGCATGAGCACTGAGCCTGCTTACACCAGGAGATCATCATCAAACATTATGAAAAGAAATATCTCTTTGAAGCCTTCAGGTCATAATCCCTGACAAAACTATTAAGTTTCCAGCTATCTGAAACAAACTTTCACTATTTAATTTTTTCCCCTCCTCTTTCACTCTTTTCACATTTCATGAGCCTCTGGAGAATTTATCTCCCTTTGCATACAGAGCTAAATGTTAATTATTTTGTAAAAGTTTCATCTTCTGTTTGACTGCTGTTCTCAGTCCTGGCTAGACTGGATTTAAATATTCACAGCATAACCAAGCAGCCATTCGAGTGGAGAAAATGGAGGTAAGCATTAATATTCTCCCACTGGGGTTACCATAATTCAAAAGATCCAGAGGGCATGATAAAGCTTCTGCAGAAGACATCTGATGATGACTGGGGATTTAGTTTAATGTATGTCAGATGTGTATTGTGAGAAGTTCATCCCATTCAAATCAACTTGGGGAGGGGGAGGAAAAGTCTAATGCTGAGAGTGACATTGTTGGTTGCCCAATAGAGATAAAAAGTCATTTTGTGAAAACCTAAGCAAATTAATTCCAAGCCAAATAGGAACTAGGGAGTGACTTTTTGGAAATAATTCATATGTCTGTATGGGAATTCCTTCCATTTAAATATCTACTCATTTAAGTAAAATGACATTTGTATCCCCAGGGAGATACTGATTAATTTTGTGGCTCTAAAATACATGCATGTGGAATGCTATTTAATGATTTGTCGGCTCTATCCTCTCCTTCTTCTACTCGGATTCTAAATTGGAGTTAGTGCAAAGACAGAATGATTATTTTTTAAAAAACAGACAGAGATAGAAAGTCATGGATGCGGAAAAAAATCTCACTGTAACTTGCTGAAATTCTAGTCAAGAATGATTGGAGACAGGATTCTCCAGTGTGATGGAGAGTGAGATGCCACATAATCATTGGTGCTATTTCCATTGTGGCTTTTACAACTTCTACAAAAAAATAACTTGGTTAAATTCCTGTTTCTGCATAAAACTATTCTTTTTGTGAAGCTATATACAGAGAGAGCGAGAGAACAAATGTAGTAAGACTGATTGATTAATTCCTAGACACAACTCATCCAATAGTACAACTTGTATTCGGGTAAGAAAGCTACAGAAATCACTCCAAGTCAGGATTTACACCATTTGTATGTGCCATCAAGGGTTTTGGTGCAGTAGGTTTACTGAATAAAACATCTATCCAGATTAAGCACATGTAGTCCTTCTTCTCCTACAAATGGACCTTGAGCTTGTTTGGAGGTTCTAGCAGGGGAGCGCAGCTATCGTATACCCTTGACCGAAGAACGGTACCGGTCGTCCTCTTCCACCGAGCGCGCAGCTTCGGGAGGGACGTACATGGAGCGGTGAGGGAGGAAGGGGACACCCGCCTAGCCAGCCAGATCAGCCGAATCAACCCTGGCGATCAATGGGGTGACAGATGTCTCAGCCAGATCGCCCTCACATCCCGTAGTCCTTCTTGAGTTCTTGGGTGCAGGGAGCTGGCCTCTACCAACTCCACCTGCATTCCTGAGCCTGTTCCCCACAGACTCAGAGACAAAGAAAAGCATCTGGTTCCTCCAAACAAACACAAAGAAGGAGAACAAAGGAAAGCATGGTCCTACAGGGTATTTTAAAGTCCTCCCCTCGAACCTTCTTGAAACTGCCGCCCTGGCACTGCTGATTGGCCAGGTGAGCCTTATGTCAGCAGTGATGTAGCTGCTCATTAGCATGTGATATCAGCTCTCATTAGCATGTAACTCCCCCTAGATTAACCCTTTGTAGTTCAAGGGAACTCCCAAATGACTGGAGGACTCAGTCATCACACTGTCTGTCTGTGTGTGTGTGTGTATTTGCCTTAAAAGAAAATAAAGTTCCTAGACAACGAGGGGCCACAAGGCATTGGCCTAAATCCTATTGTTTGCCCTCACTAAAGAAGACTCATTGAATCAATTAAACTTTTCTCTGTGTTGACTCATCATTTACCAGTTGATTTAGTGGGGCTATTCTGGTTAAGACTAACCAATGGGAATCTGAACAATCTCACACATTTACTACTACTATGATCACTTCTCCATTATCTTGATTTCAATCCAAGGTGCATCTTACTTTCATCACACTCAAAAAAAAAACAAAACAAAAAAAACACCATCTGATACAGTTGGTACCATGAATCATAAGGCACAAATATCTTATAACAGTCCTCTATCCTTGCATTCTTTATCAACAGTGGTAAATTACATAGAATCATAGAATCATAGAGTTGGAAGAGACCACAAGGGCCATCCAGTCCAACACCCCTGCCACGCAGGAACTCTCAATCAAAGCATCCCTGACAGATGGCCATCCAGTCTCTGTTTAAAGACCATCATTTAGACACTGGACTTAATGGTCTAGCAAGACCCATTTTCAGAGGATAAACTGTATCATTTTTTAAAAATATAGTACACCCTATTGAAGTGGTTATTTTCTTGCTCATTATATTGAGTAGGGCTCTGGATTTTTAGCCTTAAATACCATCCATTGCCATCTAATCTCTTGTCCAGTCTTATTCCCCACATTGTGGGTGAGAAGATGGAATCTATTCCCAGCTACTACATTCAGACTCAACATACAAAATATACTAACTGCAAATGAAGATTGGAAAGAGAAACAGGTGAATTGGAATATAGCCATAAACTCCATTTGTTCAACAGTGGGTTGAACAGAGACATGGCTTCTAGCATAGTCCATATAGTATAACACTGGTTAACACCCCAGCCTCAATGTGGATGCCCTTGGACAATATCACATCTACTTTCTAGTTCCCAGACTGCACACACCAGATTCGAAAACGACATCCACCATTCATATAATCATCCACCCAACCCGGTTTTAGGCAACAGCTTCCCTCAACAACCATAGTTAAAACTGAACTTGCCACCTCATTACCATACCCATAAGCTTTGCATTTCTACAACTTTTCATGCAGTCTGATTATAAAGACACCAATTTACTCTATGCAGCTGTGGAGGTAGACCAAGTCTACAAAAGCTTATGCTACAACTTCTTTCACTCAGGTAGTCCCAAAAGTGCTACAAGATCATTTTGCATACACATACTAATGTAATATTTTCTCCCTTCCTGTATCACCAGCAAAAGAAAGTGTGAATTATGTATTTATTTTTACACAAAGGAGTGGAGACGATCTTTTAAAACCAAAATGTCAACACTCTGGACAGGTGACAACCAAACAATGTAGACTATCTTGGAAGAGAAAAATGTTTGCTTCACTGAAGAAGGTACAGGGAAGCAAAAGCCTCTAGGGAGATATCTAATTTGGCATAATATTTTCCAAGTGCTAATGTTTCCATGAAGACCTTTGATTTTTTAACTCATCTGGAAGTAAAAAGACTTTTAAGAATGTAGCCATCTTCTTATTGATTCCATGCTGAAATGGAGCTGTGTGCCCCATGTTACCACTAAATACTAAAATGAATTTGAACAGGTATAAACTGAAGGCATTTATTCCATTTAAACAAAGAAATGTTAATTCATATAGTCTCTTGAGCAATTCAGTACCGACTCAAACTTCTGTCAGTTGTCCCATTTTCAGTACAGAAATAGTAACACAATTGCAGTGTCATTGCCAAAATTACAGCGACAATTTATGTGGAATGCTTTGATTACATGGCAAATGCATTATTGTGGTTAAAGCAATGGTGGGAGCAAAGGTAGGCAATCTTGGCACTCAATAGGATTTTGATGTTAACTCAGCATCAGCAAGTGTAGTCAATGACAAGGGTTCAAAAACATGTCCTAGGTCAGAGTGTAGGAAAAAGGCTGGTAAAACCAAAATTCCAGTCTCTGCTCAGTCACAAAGATCTCACACTAGGTTACCTTGGCCCAGACATTCTTGCTAAGCCTAACTCACCTTAAAGGATTATTCTCAGGATAAAGATGAGGAGAAAAGCCACACATACCACCCAGAGCTCATTGGACAATAGCATGATATAACAATAAGAGATAAAGGGTATCATCATGACCATCACCACTACCTCCACCACTATCATAATCCTACATTATCACTTGCCTTAGTAACCAGTCAGCTCTATGAAATAAAGATTGTTTTCGATTTAGAGCCATAGATCAGTGTTTCCCAAACTCTGGTGCTCCTGATGTTTTGAACTTCAGTTGCCAGATTTTTTAACTGTTGACCAAGCTTGAGTTGGTCCCAAACACCTGAAGGTCCAAAGTTTGGAGAGCATTGTCATAGATATTGAAAGAGACAGAGAATGAGATAAGGCAAGAAAGACAGATGATGGATAGCAGATTAAACTGTGTGCATGTATTATGTAGCTGCTAAAAATGCAGACTCTCAGTTACTAGTGGGAAACCATAGTATATTCGGTTATCAAAATAGCCAGTTTGAACACTACAGAATGGGCCCAAACAGACAGGCCAAAATAAAGCTGCTTCGAGTCACTTTGGAGGTACGCTGTTTAAATGATGCATGTGTCCTAAGAGGTCGGAAGCCGTGCCAAAGCCACACTCCAGTCCTAAGGACTGGACCACAGCTTTGGCACAGCTTCTGGTCTCTTAAGATGTGTGTGTCATTTAAACAACGTACCTTCAAAGTGACCCGAAGCAGCTTTATTTTGGCTTTTCTGTTCGGGCCCTATGTTTTCTTTTTCAGATTTATTGATTCAAAACATGTACATACAGGTTTTTTTTTTTTTTTACATTTTTGGTACTTAATGTATTGCAGCAGGCTACATACATGTCTTTTTTTAAAAAAAGAAAAAAAATCTGCTATCATTATATAAAATTAATAAAACAGGGCATGATGGACAATCACCAAGCTTCTTCACTGGAAAAGAAAATGCTTTACAAGCTGTTTTTCACTGCACAGCTGATGAATCATTTGTCCATTTAAGTCCTGAGTTGGGTGTTTACTGATCTGTAACTAATGTAAGGCATAAGGGACACCAGTATCTCTCAGCCATACTTCAAGCAGCTGACTAAACTGCAAATGGATATATAACCATTGGGGGGGTGTTTCTGACATACCCCAAATGCCAGGCAAAGCAAAGTAGGAGATGATCTTGGCACCAGCGGAGTTAAAGCTTTGTTAGAGAGTGACCTTTCAGAAACACTGCTAATTTTTTCTTCTTCAGATAACTATGAAATTCATGTGCTGGCTGCTGGTCACAGAAACTGGCGTGAGAAATGCATATAGCGAAGTCGAAATACTGAAGATGGAAACAGTACAGACAAATCCTGTTAATTTCTTCATGCTGCTGTAATGAAAAGTTCAAGTTGGTTGATTTTGCTGTTAAGATACACGCCTCTCTCCATATGTTATCTAAATATATGACTCTAACCCAGTTTCAGAGCATTTGTCCTAACTGTTGTTTAGTTAGGACTCTCAGCTGGCCTTGTGTGAAATAAGACTGACCTCATGTGGTTAATCTGCTGGTATGGATGAGCTAATTTTCACCTATAGACCAAAATAATGAATATGTACACATCAAAACAAATAATACATTCTAAACTTCAATTTTGATTCAGATTTATTAGGTGGTCATGATTTTTTTAAAAAAATAAAAACCTACTCTGGAGAGTGGGAACAGCCCATGATAGTACATGCCTAAGATATTGCTATACATTATTTTTTTTCTTAAAGGTGGAGGAAGACTGATTCAATAAAACAAAAACCTTGTAGCAGCTATATTTTGAATAATTACTTTCATTCTTTGCATAATTTAGGTCACAGGTGCAGATGTCCCTTTCCCATGAGGATCCAGGTTTATCCTCTAATTTGGTAGGGATGGAAAACAAATTTGTCCAAATCATGGCATAGTTTAAGACACTTCATAACTCAGCCCAAGCATAGGTGAGAACAGAGACCACAGCCAAGAGATAAAAGGAAATCTGAGAAAGGGAAGGGGAATGATGAAAGATCTGGATAAGAACTTAAAGAGCAAAGACATACAATTGAGCACTAAAGTTAGAATAACCCAAGCCATGGTATAACCCACCACTCTGTAAGGATGTGAAACCTGGATAGTGAAGAAAGCAGGTAAAATGAAAATCAATTCATTTGAGATGTAGTGGAGGAGAAGAGTGCTGAGGATACCGTGCATCGCCAAAGAGACAAGCAAATGGGTCCTTGAACAGATCTAGCCTGAAATACTTCAAGATGATCAAACTGATGCTGTGCTACATTGGCAACATCATGAGAAGGTGCGGCTCATTAGAAAAGACAGTACAGTGCACCCGCGATATAGGCAGGCACGCTATACGCGGCTTTGAGCTTAGACGCAAAGCCGTGTAGAGCTGCGCGGGAGCATGTGGGGTGCAAGTACCATTCACTTGAATGGGGCTCGAGCATACGCACAATTTGGCTTATGTGTGTGTGTGGGGGGTCCGGAACGGATCGCTCGCGTAAGCCAAGGGACCACTGTAATGCTAGGAAAGGTAGAGGGAAGTGGAACGAGAAGAAGACTGGACATCAGATGACTAGACTCAGTTAAGGAGGACATGGACATAACAGTACAAGGCTTAAGCAGAGCATTGGAAGACAGGGAGTGTTGGAGATGCCATGAGTTGAGGTAAACTCAAGGGCAGTTAACAGCAACAACATTCAACATTACAGTGACAGAGTCATAACCTAGGCTGCTGCCACACTGCAGAATTAATGCAGATTGATACTGCTTTAACTGTCATGATGCCATCCTATGGCACTGGAAGACATGACTGTCAAACGGCATTAATTCTGCAGTGTACACGCAGCCCTAAAATATTCTTTATCTGATTTTTTAAAGAATAGACAATCTTTCTGTTGCCCTTTGCAAATGTCACCCAGTCTAAGAGCTAACTACTGGACTGGGTGAAGGAGGTATATTCAACTAGTAGGGAGCAAGGAAGAGGATGTTTACATGCCATTCCATCAGCAAATGAAGCACCTGAGTAACCTCCTTTGCCTGATCTGGCAGCTGCCTCTTAAGGCTGATGTTGGTGAGGGATTGGGCCCAGATATGTTGAAAAAGGGGTGTCTCTTCTAGACGCCCCTACTCCTATTACGGACAGAGTCCATAACAAATGGCGGCAGCCATTCCACACAGCCGCTGACATATTGACATAGCGGACGCTGTGCATCCGCATGTCGCGCCCCGGAAGTGATGCCGTGAGTGTGCAACTAGCGCCTCGTGGCGTCTTTTCCGGGGCCCAGGAAGAAGCGCGATTTCCGCGCTCCTTCCTCAGAGCATCCAGGACCCGCGCAGTTTGGCCGCTGCGGCTCCCGGATGTTCAAGCGGCGGCGGCAGGAGACCGCCGCAATCCGGCAATCTGTAACGCGCCTTAGTTTTGCCTCCTGAAGTAAACAGCTGCTCTAGGGTTTCAGTTCATGCTTCTTTGCAAACCTACCTAAGTCCAGTTCCTGACCCAATATGCAAACTGAAACACAGCTATATTTAATATTCCAACTTCTTTACATTTTGGGATGGTCTTTTCCAGCTATAAAATGTGGACCTTAATGTGCATATTTGGGAAAATAATGTTCCAAAAAAACCACAAAAACATTATATGGGGGGAAAAATGACTGCTAAAGTACTTACGTCAGGCAAAATATGTATGAAAAGGCATACATTAAACAAACACATGATGAAAAAACCTGGCAGATTCTTCCATGTTACTAAAAAGATTTGAGGATTTCATTCTGAACAGCCTGACTTTTAACCCCCTGGGCATCCAACCATGCTGAATTAGGGTTGGCATTCCATTTTTAATTGATTGGTTCACATGGATGAGGCAGGAACACCAGGAAGCAGGATCATCGGTTTCATCTATATACAAGATCTAGGCACACCTGCTGAATTTGCAAATGTAGGTGGTAGGGAAGTTATTTTGGATTGCTTTCACCAAGAACATATTTGTAGCACACCATCTGACCAAAATGGTAGCTAACAAGAACAGAACAGAACAGATACAATTTAAAGATAAAAGCAGATTTAAAGCATGTTTGAACACATGGAGGAGGAGAACAACAACAACAACAGCACAGGCCACCAGGAGCTGGAGATCTCAATAGGGATTTGCGGTTCAGTATGAGCTGGACAAAGGGCTGCACAATTCCCTGTTTTTAAGATTTAACAGCACAATAGTATACATATTTACACAGAAAGTGAAATCCACTTAATTCATGCTGCTGACGGAAGGGCTTCCCATTAGAGGTCTTGCTGTGAGAGGGGAAGTCTGATTTTGCAGTGCTGGATTCCAGCTCCAAGTAAGTCCCAAGTGGTCCTTAGATGCAATCTTATGCATGCTTCATTGAATACAATGGCACTTGATTCTGAGTCAGTCCTATTAAAATTGCACTGTAAGAAGGCATGACTGTCATGAGCTAATGCTCATTGCTTACACAGCCATTTCCATCAACAATAATGTATAAGTTCATATTTGCCTGAAATATCTTGTCCAAACATGAATTTACACAAACAAATTGAATACATCTACTTTTTGTTTGTTTGCTTGTTTCTTTTTGTCTTTAATGAACAAATACTAGGATTCTTATTCTCAGTAGTTGGCCCAATTTCAAGCAACTGGGGAACTGATATCCCACCCATTCAAAATATTGCTAGTAACCAACTTGTCAATATTAATGCTTCCTCTGCAGTATGAATTTATGAAAAGTGTTTTATATATTCCCTGGAGGAGAAATTCATATTCATTGACTATGTTTGATACCATTTAAGGGAACTGTACAAATTTACAAGTCTATTAAAAGCAAAGAGTTAGATCATATATCCTTGACACTTTATGCTTTTAAATCCCAAGATAATGGATAAAGTTTAACTATTGAAAACCACCCACTCTTTTAAAAATATTTGAATAAGAGAATTGTATCTTATGTGGCTCATTGGAGGAACTGTTTTACTATGACATTAGGAAATACATCTGATATATTAATGCAGCCTACACAAAGTCATACTCTGCTGCTTCATTGTTACATATTCTGTTCCATTTCATTTCATTCTATTCTGTTCTATTCTCTTTCTTTATTTATCCCCTATCTTTTCCCCAAAGCTGGAGTTTTATATAGCTTGGGTTCTTGAAGGATATGATAGCACAAATCAAGCTTCTACTGAAGTGCTAACTTTTTAATTATGGCCAAGTGGAGACATTGAGAACCAGACTAGTTTAACATGGAAAGAATCATCACCAGAAGGCTGGACACCAAGTGGTGGATTGGCCACAGCAGCTATGAACACAATGACAATGTGAAATAATTGTGATCTGCATTGGAGGGGATGTACAGTCACCCCCTCCATATTCTCAGAGGTTAGGGGAAGGAACCCTGCAAAAGTGGAAAAACTGTGAATATGTTAGTTCCCCCTCACCAATATGAATGATAAAGAGTACTGTCCCACCAAGAGCATCACCTGTAACTCTCTTTGCAACCTTGAAACACCTACCTCACATTTCCAAAGTGCTTCCCCTTTCAATCTGATGTTAGCAGCCATGGCTGCAAAGGATCCACCTTCTCTTCTCCTCCTCTTCCTCCTCCTCCTCTTCCTCCCCACATCTTCCCTGTTTTGACTGCCTTCTCCTTATTTCCAAAGTCTTTCCACTCTGAATCTGATGTTTGCAGACATCACCACCAAGGAAAGATATGGTGTTGCTTTTGTCTGGCCAGGTGAGAAGAGAAGGAGGAGGGGAGAGAAGTTGGATCCTTCCAAGGGTGGTTGCAAACATCAGATTCAAAGGGAAGGTCTTTGGAAATGAGGAGGATGCAATGTTTGACAAAGCAGGGGAATCCATAGTGTTGGTTTTGGCACACACACACACACACACACACACACACACACACAAACACCAAATATCCTTCAATGGAGGTTGGGGGATATTTCCACTATGTTTTGGCCCAAGAGAGGCCTTTTTTGAAACAAGAAGTGACTTTGACTCCTTTTTTGACATTAAAAAAATATCCTAGGCTTAAAATAGAGAAGCTCCAAAATATGGTGAAAGGGGTGTTTGGGGCTTTCCTTCCTTCCTCCCCTTTCCTTTTTGCATTAGTAAATATGGGGGAATAGTGTCCGATTTTCCAATCAGAGTTTGGAAAAAATACTTTTGGAGGCTACAGCATCTGCATAATTACATTAACAGGCCTTCGTTCTTTGCCCACATTAATATGATCTCAAATTTTGAAGACAGGAAGTTGAGATAATTAAGAACACCAGAACTGAATGACGAACATGGTCTCTATTGCACAAAAGCCCATTCCTATTTACCCCAACTTCATTTATCTCAGTATCATAATTTAAGTAAGGATGGAGAAATATTTTGTTGCTGCTATTATTATTAAGCAATTACTGTATAATATACTCATGTATAAGTCTAGAAATTTAGGTTTACAAAAATGACTCAAATGGTGTGTCCCATATTTGTCCCATTTGCCATATTTCATATCAGTATGGAACCAGATTTTAAGCCCCAAAACATGGGCCATCCTGTGCAAAATAGAAACCTACAAAGCACCTTCTTGCAAAAATCCACATGATGTCACTAGTAATGTCACCATAAAATGCTACACCATTGTTGTTATTGTTTTTGCAATACAATGGGTAGGGTTTCCTTTCTTTGTATGAAACAAAACTTGTCACTCTCTCTAGTAATGTAATTTCCACTCCCAAATTATTTCTGACATGTAATGGAGTTATGTGTTCAGTGCCAGAAATTAAATAAAACTCACTACAGGTGACTATATGTAATATATTACATTTCAATTCTAGAAGGACAAACTTTTGCATCAGGAAACTGTCCCAGCTGCAGATGAAAATCTCACCCTGATACAAAAGATTACTTTCCAAATAACCAGGCTTCAAGGAGTCTATTTCCATCATCAGAAACTTGTGTCATGGATCCGTTAATTCAGAATAATTTAGAATAACTGACTCTGAAAGAAATATGTCAGGCCTTAGAAAAAAGTAGCTTCTCTTTCTTTGGCAAAATTCATTAGATTTATTCTGTAATTAAAGGAAATGTGTGACCCATTAAATGATTAAAGGAGGAGATTTCTCTACTGTAATTCTAGATGACCTACATTTCCCCCACATGTTTAGGAAGGCTTGGGGGAAATAACGTAAATTGGGAAAGAAGGAATATTTGAAAATATTTGAAAAATGTTTGACAAATGAGCTGCATATCTCAAGATGGCTGCCTGGCATTGCAAAATGAACATGGACTTGGGATTGCCTCTTGTGAGATTTGTGGAGGTCATGTGTACACACTTGTAGGCCTATATCATGTATTTCTGGGCAGATTTGGCAAACAGGAGACCCTGTCCCAAATGTTGGGAAATTCTGATGAGAGGGAACCTAGACACATAACAATCTGCAACTGGGGACACTTTTCTCTGAAATATTCAGAAAATGTTGCAGAAAGTGTTGCTTCCTTTTCCAATATTCAGAAGGGCATCATAGGCTACTCCACAAGGTGGGCAAATCCTCTAGCTTCTCTGTCTGTCCCAGCTCCCACATAAAAAGTATGTGACCCTCTGAAGGTTAGTACAATATGGCCATATATCAGCCCCATTCAATATAGATAATGGTCATGGGTGAAATGAGCTGTATCCCCCAAACATCTGGATGACCAAAAGTTCCCCATTCTTCATTTGGAGGTATTTTGACACCAACATTATAGTCCTGTTAGCACTAAATCAAAACTATACAGGCATTTTAATTTGGTTTGTTCTTATCTGTATGTATTATTGTGAATATTAGTTTATGATTTGACCTATATACGTATAAGAGGCCATATCCATTTTGTTCCACTTTTTCACTATACAGTTTTATCCACAGATTCAAGCATCCATGGTTTGAAAATATTTTTTAAAAAGTATAAATTCAAAATAGCAAACCTTGATTTTCCATTTTATATAAGGGGCATCATTTTGCTATGCCATTATATTTAATGGGACTTGAGCATCCACAGATTTTGTTATTCACGGGGATCCTGGAACCAAACCCC
>NC_056523.1:208942110-208957288 GCF_019175285.1 Sceloporus undulatus
TTTACTATCCATAATATTCAACATTAGTATGCACTCCATCTGCTGTTTTAATAGCGCGTGATATTAGCCTTTAATCAATATTTGGCATTCAGTATTTGGTATCAATTTATAAATTGCATTCCTGAAGCACAGTCCTAGGAAGTTTGTGTGTGGTGGTTTATCTCAGAGATGGTCAGACCTCAGGCTTGTGAAAATGACTTTATTCTTTTACTACTAAGATCTGACAGCTCGAAACAGGGGCAAAATAATGACTCAGGTCTGTGAATATATGCAAAGAACAGCTAAGAAACAGTGTACGCCTGAGTATACACTCACCTTGTCATCAGAATCTGGCTCATAAGACCTTTCCTGCGGTAATTCATCCCCAATCCCCATTCTTCACAAAATCCCTACAAAGACACTATATCTGGAGAAGGGGATGGATAAGGCTTTCCAATTGCTCTATTGCTACACAGCTAAGAATCAACCTTTCACCTGATCAGCTGCAAATCACACACATATCTGCAGTAGATGCAACTCTACTTTCTCCCCAATGTCAACATGTAAATAAGAACTTGATGATGATGATGAAGATAACAAGAACAACTATGCTTGCTGCTGTTATTGTTGTTATTAGTGGCTTCATAGTTTACCAGATGTTATGAATAGGAGTTTGGACCATCAGTGGTTGAAATTCTATCCAAAGATATAAGGATTAGAGGGGTAGAACAACATAGTTGTTCTATCTACATGGAGTCATTGCTGGCATTGATCAGGAGGTGTTTAATTGGTAGTTAATTGAGCTGATCAAACTGATTAGCATCAAAGCCTGGCCCAATTCCCAACAAAAGAGCCATTTTCCCCAAATGAAGTGTTAAGAGGCTGAGGTCCAAACCAAACGATTAAACTCACTGTGGGTGAAAGCTTGAGTGAAGTTTGCATTCCCCTTTCAAACAGAATCTATCCTTATGGAATGAACAATAAACATGGCCCACCTGTTAACCAGGCCTGGCACTGGGTCTCACTTCATTGTATCATAATCCAAAGCAGCTGAGTGATAATACTGCAATGACTCCATGAGCGGGTCCCCAATGCCAAAAGCAAATGTGCATTAATACTTTTGCTTACATTAGACTTTAGCTGTGGAGAATTATATTTGGCTGATTCTCCAAGGCATTGCTGTAAGTGGCACGCTGCCTCTTTTTTCACATCCTGGGCTTTACATCTCCCAGTCCTTATTAATGGCATATTGTTTGTTTACCAGATTTATTTATTTATTTATTTTGCAGAAGTGCTCAACTTCGAAGAACTTGCCAGACACAGTGTCAGATCAGCATTCCAGCTCCACCCATGACAACTGCATGTTGCTTCATGGAGGCAGGAGTAGAGCCTGCCGCTCAGGATGTTATATCTATTTATGTACATAGCTATGTTTCGCTAAACTTGGAAAAAGTTATTTCTGTGCCATCATTTTTAGAAACTCCCACCCTACCCCAAAAGCCAATGGCCATGCTGAATGGGGGATTCTGGGAATTCAAGTCCCAAACTAGTAATTGTTGAAGCGCTGAATGGGAGGAACACAAATCTCAGAAATGTAATGTTTTGACTAAAACTTCTAGCATCTTCACCCCAGCAAGCATATCAAGAGGTCATGCTAACTGGAAGGTTCAGAAGCTAAAATCTCTCTCTCATTCTCTCTTTCACTCTGTGTATCTGTTTCCCTCTCTCTCTTTTCCAAGAAAGCTGTGGACAATGCATTCAAGACTTTTTGAAAATTGATTTCAAGTGAGAAATGGCAAAGTTTTGTGTTTTGTGAGTTATGTTACTGTACATTGTACCTGGACGTATGAGACTGATTGTCAACAGAGAACTCATGGGGAGATATATGCAGTGAATGAAATGAAAGAAAATCAGGATCTGTTCTGAGAAAAATATTTTTTCTTTTCCATGGGTTCATGAGTTTAAAAAAACACCAACTTTGTGCTCACATGTGAAAGGGATATGGACACTGCCCTTTCAAATTTCCCACCTTTTAGTCTTTGATTCACCATTATAAATTGATGCATTTAAATAATAAAGAAAAACTACAAAACTTGCAGATGGTGGGCCTTCTACATGTTATGTCTTAAAGTGCCATGATTTAGGGGTGCAAGGTTTAAATTGGTTAATGGGTTTAATTGGTTGCTCCATTAATGACAGTTTTGGTTGATCATCATCATCATCATCATCATCATCATCATCATCATCATCATTTATATATTGTTCATGGTACTTTACAAGTAAAAGAACAACAAAATGGTTTCCTGCCCTCAAGCTTACAATCTAATTAAGACATGACAGAAAAGGAAAAGAGGATGGCAGTGTAGGAGGAGATTAAGAGGCTGTACAGATGGGCAGCAGGATGCCACTGCTTTTTAATAATAAGAAGAATAGTTTTTATTTATATTTCCTGCCTCTCCCTGCAGATCGAGGCGGGATTATATCAATAAAAATAGAATTACATAGCTTTTTGTGGGTTTTTCGGGCTATGTGGTCATGTTCTAGCAGAGTTTCTTTCTGACGTTTCACCAGCATCAGTGGCTGGCATCTTCAGAGAATGCTTTGCCTGGAAAAATTAGGTGTATATATACTGTGTGAGCCTGGGAATGCAGGAATGATCACTGCTAGAACATGGCCACATAGCCCGAAAAACCCACAAAAAACTATGGATGCCAGCCATGAAAGCCTTCGACTTTACAATAGAATTACAGTTCCATATAAAATACACTCCATAAAATCACAGCATTGCATTAACATCAATAAAAATCACTATATCCTCTGGATCAGTGCCACAGGAGCTGCACACAGTGGCAGTGATCTGCTCCCTCTAGGACCTTCCTGGAAGGGGTGTCGTAAGGGCCGCAGCAAAGCATCATGATGCCCCTTCTGCGCAGCGCTGTTTGGGCACTGTGCATGACGTGCGTCATTATGGAGTGTGCCGTGTGAACGGGCGCATGCCAAGATGATGCCTCGGTGGTGCAGTGAGGGTCAGAGCAAAGTGCCAATCTGTACAGCGCCTGAGTCCTGCAGATACTTCATCTTCTTTCCCTCTGAGGCCACAGCACCGGTAGATTGATGAGTGCCAGACTATTTTAATCAGCAAAAGGTATATCAAGAATATATGCTTAAGGGAATATTAGCATATTTCCCAACTGTCTGGAAATCCTGGAAAATCCTAGACTGATGGGAATCTTCACCATTTAGGATTTATTCAGCATAAAATATGCACCTGACTCTTTTGCAATGAAAATGCTGTATTCTGTGTATAAAATAATATTTCTGCACCGAAAATGCTGTTTTCTGCAATTCAAAAAATGTGCAAATTTCATCCTGTGCACAGAATAAATCACAAATTGGAAATTAGCTTTGAAAATGGCAGCCTTAGGATACTTTCTTTCAGCAAAATGAAAAATTCCTAAAATTACTCCTTGATTGTATCAAGAGTGAAATTAGAGATTTACATCCTGAAATTCTCAGAAAGCCAGTGGTTAAGATTTTTGGGAACATGCAATTTTTGAAAAATATTATTAATTTTGATAAGTGGAAAATAATAATTTTTTGGTTGAGAGTCCCCCTGATTTTCATGGCTTCCCCCCTCATTTCATCTCATGGTTAAATTCCTTGAGGATGGCTGATCAAAATAAGCTCTGATTTGAGCTTGGTTTAATCAGCATTGTCCTTACTTTACCTTACCGTACCTTCTCTGGTGTGACATTACATTGCAGGATCTATGGATGTTTCAAGTCTAATTGTACGTCTCTTTCTGACAGCCTGTCAGTCCTAGGTATTTATGCCTCCCAGTTTTGTTATAATAATAATAATACAAGAAAATGATAATTATTGTTGTGAGAACATTTGAAATGCATGTCATGTAATGATCCCGTGGACTATCACGTACTTTTTGGAAAGGTATGATGAGTGGATGTTGGTGACTGAAATAGCTTCATTTCTGTAATTGACATTGACTTCCTTGAAGCCAGTCATAATCCCAAACAAACAAACAAAAATTACACATGAAAATAAAGCAAAATATCTGAGTCTAAAATGGAGAATAAGTGTCCTGGTTAAACAGTGTTGGGGTGGTGCTAGCACTGAGGCTGTAGCAGATGGCAAGCTGAACATGAATTCAGCCCTTCCATTTCAATAAATAGATGTACCCTTTTCATGCTTTTTTGGGAGAAAAACATAAAAATCGTCCAGAGCTTGGAAAAATCAGTTTTTTGGAATACTGGTCCCAGAATTCCTATCCAGAATGGCTGCTGGCAAAGCAGGCTGAGGGATTCAAAGGTATTTGGTTAATTAAAATAAAAATCTTTTACAAGTTCTGGAATAGCCTTAGAAGAACATCTGTCTAGCTCATCTTTCTATCCCCAGCAAAACCTTATCTTTGGGAGCTTCCCAAGCATCATATGGAGCCTATGTTTTAAACAATGGGTGAGACACTAGAGATATCCAAAGAATGTGAGACTTGGGATTGCTCTGACCCAAAATCCACAACAAACTTCAGGTAAATCAGAAAGTTTATTATAAAGATAAAGTTGAAGCATTCCTGGCCAGGTCTTTGCTGAATCTAAGGAACTCCACATAGAGACCGCACTTTAGAATTCCCCAGATCCCTCCCTTTGAGTTGGTTTCCCTTCGGGTCAGCCTTTGATGTAGAAGTTCTCCCTTTGTTCTTAAGGGGGAAAGGAGGGGGGTTGTTGACCATTTGGTTCCTAGATCCTCTACCAAGGAGAGATCTAAAACTGTATGCATCCTTGGTATCAGTTACCCAACAACCCCTCATAAAACTGACTATCTGCAATACATGACCATCCGGCCCATTTCTCATGGTGGCAGCCCCTATTCCCAAAATGACTGTCTATCTATATCTGAAGAAAGCTGGAAAATATCTACTTTGCTCTCACTTGTAAATGCATTTTCTCTTTTTGTATATGCTTTGTTTGTTTTTTTTCACTTTCATGGACTGGCTACATTTGGACATGTCCTTCAAAGAGAAAGAGAAATGGCCAGAGCAAGAAAAATGATTTTTGGGACTAACATTCCCAAGGATTCTAGGAGTTGAAGTCCAAAAAAGCTTTGAAAAGTTTGAAAACTTTGCAATGACACATTCAGCATTAATATTTTGGCTGGTGAAGATCAGGTAGCCATTATTGCATTTCTTTTACTCCTTGTAGATGAAACAGCATCTGCTATTGTGTGCCTTCAACTTAATTGGCTTTCTTGGCAAGTTGAAGTCGAATGCTTTCACGGTCAACATCCCTAGTTTTTTGTGGTTTTTTCGGGCTGCTGAACTGTATCTTAGAAGAGCTTACTTCCTAATGTTTCACCCGCAGCTGTGGCTGGCTTCTTCAGAGAATGCTGGCATGGAGATAGTGGGATATATATTACTGTTAGGTGAGAGGGAAGCGATTTACATGTTAATCTGTTTAGTTCCTGTGTTGAAACAAGGCTTCAGGTTTCCATTTATTAAGGATCCATTGTCTGCTGGGAAACCTCCTCATCTGGTGGTTTTCATTTCCATTTGCTGGGTCTTGATTTTGATCTTTTTCAGGACTGTAGCCAAATTTTGGTTACGTAAGGGTTTCATCTTTCTGTTTGAAATGTCCAGGTGCTTGTAGATTTCAGTGGCTTCCTGTGCATTCTGACCTGATAGTTGTTGGCATGATCCAGAATTTAAGTGTTTTCACATAGCATTTTATGCCAGGATGGTTTATAATGTGTTCCATGAATGCTGATTTTTTTTGGCTGACCAGTCTGTAGTTTCTCTATCATGTTCCTTGATTCTTGTTTGAACACTCCATTTGGTGGTCCTTTTGTAGACTTGTCTGCCGCTGCACCGTATGGAGTAAACAGCTGCAGCATGAGAGGGTTCTCTGTTGGTTTGGTTTGCAGATGACTAAGGACATCCTAGAATAGCAATGTTCCTTCCTTTTCTTTTTCCCTTGTGAACTGGATGTTTGGGTGGACGGTTCAAAAACACGTCAGATCTTCTCTGTGGATTCAGATGATGAAAGTGTTCATCCACATATCAGAACCATGTTGTGAGCTTTTTGTTGCTGTTTCAGGGGCTGCTTTTCAAA
The DNA here is from genome assembly GCF_019175285.1 of Sceloporus undulatus. Taxonomy (NCBI): domain Eukaryota; kingdom Metazoa; phylum Chordata; class Lepidosauria; order Squamata; family Phrynosomatidae; genus Sceloporus; species Sceloporus undulatus. The sequence goes on from NC_056523.1 coordinate 208,948,212, forward strand.
ATGATGCATGTAAAAATTTGCATCAAAGGGCTCACGAGGGCTTCCCATTGATACCCCATCTCTCTGTCTTGGAATACATTGTCCGCTGGAAGTAACCGTACTGTGGTGAAGCTATTTCTGTGTGAACTTAATATTTTTAAAACCCCAACCAGCAGATTTGAAAAGCTCCAATTACAGTCAGCCCTTCAGTCCTAGAGGGATTCATTCTGGATCTCCCTCCCCCCGAGGATGCAAAATCCACAGATGCTCAAGTCCCATTGAGCTCAATGGCACTTTGCCTCCCAGCCACCCAAAGCCTAACCTGCATTCCTCTCCTCCTCCTTGTTGTTCTGTCTCCCTGCGGGCATGAGAGACCTGGAGGATCAGGAAGTGGAGCAGCAGAGTGGCAGGAGCAGCCTGGAGCTTAAAAGGGACCATGAGGTCATCCGCCAGGCTCAGAGCCCCCCCCCCCCCGAGGCAGCAGCACTCTGGAGTGCCACCCTCAGATCTTCTTCCTTCCAGGTCTTCCAAACCAAGGGAAACCCAACGCTCATGGTTCCTACTGCCCCTGTCAGACCTGGACAACCCTCAACCATACCATTGGTCAAGGACGGATAACGTCCGTGGGTTTGTCCGGGGCATGATGGGAATGATGGGAACTGCGACCCTTGGGTGTCCCTTGGGCATACAAGGACCTGGGAGGAAGGAAGATCTGAAAGTGGCACTCCAGAGTGCTGCTTCCGGGTGGGGCTCTGCGGCCCAGTTGGATAACTTCATGGTCCCTTTGGCTCTGGCCTGCTGCAGCTCCCACTGCTTTGCTTCCTGACCCTCAGCCAGTGCTGGCAACCTGTGGCACATGTGCCGAGGTGGCACTCAGAGCCCTCTCTGTGGGCACACATGCTATTGCCCTAGCATAGAGTTTGCCAGAGTTTCTTACTAGAAAGCCAGAGGAATTGTGGCACTTGCAATAAATAAGTGGGGTCTGGGTTGCAATTTGGGCACTCGGTCTGTAAAAGGTTCACCATCACTGCTCAAAGCCTTGCCATGCCTGCCAGTGCAACAGAAGGACATGAAGGAGGAGGAGTGAGAGGAAGGTGAGGTAGGCTTGAGTGTTTGGAGAGGAAGCCCCTTCCTGGCTGAGATGTGTCCTGGGCAGCTTCCTCCTCCTCTTCCTCCTTCTTCTGTCACATCACTTCTTCCTCCTCTTCCTTCTCCTCTCCTCCTTCTCCACCCCCCCCCCCCCATGGGCTTGCCATCTGCAGATGCTGGAATCCACAGATAGCAAGTCCCCAAGATAGTCTACTGTTATTTAAAGTCTTGACTTATTTTATGTGAAAATGTGACCAATTGGAGAGCAAACCTGTCCTGAACGCGTTCAAAGTTTGTCTTTTCCGTGAATTGGCCAGCAAAGCATTATTTCTCAAATCAGATGAAGGAGACAAGGTTTAACTTACTACAATGAAAAAAAAACAAGTTGCTTGCTTTTTTGTATTAATGCCATGCATATGATAGTAGCAGCTAGTTATTCTTCCTCATCCCTCACAGATTCTCACATTTGAAATTAAACTGTGGCGATTGTTTTCATGTTCACAACATGCTCTGGGAATAATTCCAAATAAAGATTGGGAGCAGGGGCTCTTGTGGGTTGCATAATTATTCATCCCCTTTGCTCCAACATGCCAAAAATATCTCTGGTGCAATCCACTGCCAATAGAAGTCAATAAGACTCCACCTGTGTGTCATTCCAGTCCCCACATCATCTCAGACTAAATACATCTGTTTCTGGAAAGCCCAGAAATTGTTACAGCGCATAATAAACAAGCCGAATCACGAAAACAAGAAAGTATCAAAGAAGTTCAACAAAATGCTGCAGAAGTTTGATAAGAGAAGGGCTACAAAAAAAACCAAATATGGGCATCCCATAGAGTATTGTTATCCATGGTTAAAAATTGAAAGAATATGTCTCATCCATGATGTTGCTTATAGAAAAAGGGAGACCAATACCATGTACTGTGTGATTTCTTAAAAAGCCTTCTTAAAAGGGGGCTCTTTAAGAAAGAAAGTTTATGGACCTCACACAGCCCATGGAATTTTGTCTTCTTTTTTCTTCTACTGTGATAGTGCTTTCCCGTTTTTATTCTGTTTTTGTTTATAGAAGACCACCCATCAAAGCTCAGTGAATGAATAAGGAGAGTCTTGATCAGACTACCAGGAGGCTAATGAGAACTCTGAAGATAGAGTTCTGCAGCTGAGATAGGAGAAGCTATCCATGGGACAACTGTCATCCGATCTTCCATAACTGAGCATTTGATGAGTTGGAGAGGAAAGCCATTACCAAAACAAAACTCATATGTGTGAGAACAACAACATGTTGAACATATTCTTTGGTCTCCTCAGGTGTAAACTGAACATTTTGGACTTGACACAAAATATTAGTGTCACATAAGTCACTAATGCCCACTGCTTGGGGCCCACTATCCCATATGCAAGATGTTGCGCATCATGTTGAGGGGATTTATTTCGTAACAGGGCTGGGAAAGTAGACAGGATTAATGGCAACTAAATGCACCTAATGTAGGTCAGAATATCGGAGAATCTGTTTCAGTTTGCAAGTTGCCATGGGGTGGGGCAGAAGTTTATTTTTTAGCAGGAAAATGACCATAAAAACATACAGGCAAAACCTGGATTGGTTGAAAACACAAGAACCTGAATGTTTTGGAAACAGTTGAGTTACAGCCCAAATCTCTATCCCAATCATGCATCTATGACGACATGAAAGATACATTCAATAAACTGTGCCAATCCAGCCTGACAAAGCTGGACAAATTTTGTCAGGAAGAATGGGTACAAATCACCGGACTGAGATGCACAAAGATAGAGTCGAGAGTTATCCAAGTGTATCTACTACTAAGAGATGCTCTGCCAAGGATTTGATCAGGAAGGTGAATTCTTACACAACCAATAAGTCCAATAATTTTTTTGTTCACTTTATATGTCATATTGATATAGTTGTACCTTCCCAGTATGGTACGTTGTTTATGTTAGCTGGTACAATGCTAATTAAATCCAATTCAATCTAAAAAAAATGTGGAAAAGCCCAAGGGAAGGTTGAATACTTTGGCAGGGCACTCTAAGTTTAACTAACAGGTATGACAGTGAAACTGCATTTTCTTGTTCAGCCAAATGGACGGTAAAATAATACCCATACCATATTGTGGGTATATTTTTATGGGCAGTGCAGTTGGTAGATTCAGCTCCACCTTCTGTGCTGACTCCTTACACTATTACCTTACCCTCTTGGTACCGTCTCCCATGGCATTCTGTCCAAGAGGAAGATGAGGGAAGCCAGACAGTTAAATCACTGTGCTTCAAATAGCCAGCCACAACATATAAAGGCATACTCTCGACTTGACGGGGTTCCTTCAGGAAGTCCTGGTGATGAGTTTTCTTCCTAGCGTGGTTGCTGAAGGCTCTATCATCCTTGTCACTGCTATGGTCATGGTAAAACAGTGGACTAGGACCAGGAAAAGCTGAAGACTGCAGTTGGCCATCTTTATCAGGGGTTCAAGCATTCATGCTTGAAAATATTATATATATATATATATATATATATATTATCTAAAAAGTAAACTTTGATTTTGCCATTTTATTAAGGAAACACCATTTTTCTATGGACTTTATCACCAGAGAAAGTTTGGACGTTAAACGATTATTCTGTAAAAATGCCACATCGCAATTAAGATTATCATCACAATATTGTGATTAAAGCACCATTATCCCAGGAATAACCAGGCAATAAACAGCCGCAATCATTCATGTGGAAATCCCATGAATGATTTGTTGCTGTTTTTGCTGGTTATTTCCTGGTTATTCCTCAGATAATGACTCTTTATCGTAATATGTGTGAAAATCTTAATCATGATAGTGCGATTTTCAGGGATATCATGTTTACCCCCCAATTTTCCCCATGTGATAATCGTCCTATGTCACTGTATATAATTGAACTTGAGCATCCCAATTTTGGTATCCATGTTGGTCTGGAACCAAATCCCGTGGATACCACGGGCCCACTGTAGTTATCAACCTGAGTGTTTCCTCCTGCTGATCAGTGACAAACAATGTGCAAGGAATTTAGATGTGAAAACTTCTGTTTGGATAGTATTTCAGAAAGCTTATTCCAACAATGTTCTCTCTGTATTACCATTTGATCCTGAGCTTTATTAGATGTCCTTTTCTGGCAATTGTGTGAGGTGTGGCTATGATATTCCTGCTTCAGGAATATGAAGATGGAGTGGCAGGCGAGACATCTTTAGAGCTGAGTTGAACCATCAGGAAACACACAAACTGATGATGAGCATTCAGAAATATTGAGTACAAAGTGTCACTGTTTCAGTGGGAAGATAGTCTTGAGTAGCAGATTCATGAGAGGAATTAGTAGCTTAGGATCCATAAACCATTAGTACCCTGACACTGAAATAATACTAACAAACCAGTAGTCAGCCCCCACAAAAGCCAAACACTGTCTCCCCACCTATAAGACTGCAAACAGGATTTGGAAATTTTTCCTCACTCATTAATAAAAAAAAAACAAGCTTTCAATTTCATCTGTTGTTTAGGAATCAAATTGTCTCTTGGTCACTTCCATTTGGGGGTTTAACTGCAAGGGTGTCCAAGATTAATCGGCCTATGACTGTTATATTTGACCCTTGCAGTGTTTGGGAAAAACCTTCTTGTGGGGACTCTTTAAACTGGGCAGTGTTCACCACCACCACAGAAACGTTTCTCTAGTAGCAGGGTCTTCAGTTCGTCATCATCTCAAATTCTGATAGTTGAGGAACCAGACATTTCTAAATTAAAGTAAAGGCTCTTCAACCTTGCATTTTTTAAGTACTTTCAGACTTTCAATGAGCCAAAATAACCACTTTCAGAAAGGGCCATCAATCATAGGTATGTAAAGATATTACAAAATGTTCATGTCCTCTCAAGCAAGAAAAGTGTTTTGATATGTCAAGACATCTGGTTGAAAAACCATTGTCAACTCAGATCCACATTTCCTTGCAACGACTCTGTTTCACAATGGGACTCTTCATTAAGCAGACTTCAATTTTGCTTGTGGTGGTAAATATCATGTTCGTCGGTAATGGAGACTTTCAAGAAAAGAAAAGACTTTCTCTGAGAGTGGTCCCCTTGGCTTGGAATCATTTCTCTCATTTTTTTCTTGTGTTCAGCAAGTAACTTACAGTTATGAGTGATATGATTCATTTCATGGATATCCTTCCCAACCTGTTCACTCAAGATCTCACAGTGATATGTTTGATATGTCTCATTTCTCTCACCACAAAAAAACACAATTTCCATTTCATTTGTTCCTTTCACATAATTTTTCACCTCATATTATTCAACAAAAACGTATTTTAAATGTGTATAGGTACCGTTGAGCCCATTTTTTTAAACATCCATCTGACAAATTTAATTTGCTAGAGTCACGACAAGTGCCTTTAAAGTCCTTCCACACAAAACTGTGGCATATCTTAGTTACAGTTCATTTTATAGATTTTGATTTGTGAGTTAAATTACCTCCAAGGGGGGAAAAAAAGCCAGCTTTGCTTTAAAGAGTGTAACATTGGAATTCAAACTAAGCAATGTCTTTCAACTCATTTATGTTCATACGTCTGACTGCGATCTCAGCTGTAGTCATGTAAACTACCATCTAATTTTAATGCCCATTTATCAAACGTTACTTATCATAGTATTTGTTTTTTTCCTTTTTAATTCTATCTTCTGTCTTCCAGAGATTGCACCGTTCAACATCTCTGAGGTCAGAGTTACTGTTCAAGCATTTCTCCATAGGCCATGATGGTGATAGCAAGGATAGACTTACAGACCGCAAATATACAGTATTAGGCAAAGTATTAGGCAAACAGATTGTTGGTATGTTAAGTTTATTATATTATTTGGTCTCAGTTCCCATTCAGCCTCATACCTATGTAACCACCATAGTTACATAGCTATATGGTGTTTCCCAACTTGACCCCACTCCGCTTATGTCTTGTCTTATTTAGATTGTAAAAGATTGTATGTTGTGTCTTATTTAGATTGTAAACCTGTAGCAGCAAACTGCCAGATTAACAATTGTAAAATACTCGGGAGCCTTTGTGGTGTGAAGGGTGGGATATAATAATCTAAATAATAAATAATAAATAAAACCTATGGTTTGCTTAGGTCATGTGCCCACACATCTTCATCTCCAACCCTTTTGTTGTTGCTGCTGCTGCTGCTATTTATTTAACCAAACCTTACAAAACATTGTACAGTGGTCCTCTACATCTATATTGCTTTATCCATGGATTCAACCATCACATTTTGAAAATATTCCAAACATATAAAATTCCAAATGCAGGATACTGATGTTTACAAATTTCCTTCTTGAAGTGATTTCTAGTGTGAGGAGGAACTGCCGTGAGTCCCATTACCGACTGCTTGCAGGAAGGGGTGGAAACATCACATCTGCTGCTTTCGACTGACATAAGAACAGATCTTATTGCTCGCACCAGCTACTGCCCAGTAAGTCAGAATTGGGGAGGGGGAGGTTGTGCTAAAAGATACTACATAGCTATGCACCTAAGCTGGTACATAGGGCCCATACAGAAAGGCCAAAATAAAGCTGCTTGGGTCACTTTGGAAGTATGCTGTTTTAATGCACACACATCTTAAGAGACCAGAAGCTGCACCAAGCTGCGCTCCAGTCCTTAGGACTGGATGTGGCTTTGAGCGGCTTCCAGCCTCTAAGGGCTGTTTGACAGTGGACCAAATTCCTAGGAGTGTAATGGAGTCTCCCTCCCTGGAGGTCTTCCAACGGAGGCTGGATGCCATCTGTGGGGTGCTTTGATCTGGATTCCTGCATGGCAGGGGGTTGGACTGGATGGCCCTTGCGGTCTCTTCCAAACTCTATGATTCTATATGTCTCTGATTCTAGTATGCATGCATCATTTAAACAGCATGCCTCCAAAGTGACCCGAAGCAGCTTTATTTTCGGGTCTGTTTGGGCCCGTAGTAGGTACTATAAAATATCTGACAATAATTTCACACAGATATGGTTCGGCATCAGTCCCAGGATTGTTCTTGTATTGTTTCTCACACTCAAGAATACATTTGTAACATTTTTTCAAATATATTTAAATTATTATCTCATCCCTGTTTTTGTGGTGCCATATGAGATTGAAAGTGTACTTGGGGGTATTTTCCAGAACCTACTTGCTCATCAAAAGAAAAAGAAAGACAAGACAAGGAGAACCCTACCTGCTTAAACAAAAGAAAGAAAGAAAGAGAGAAAAGAAAAAGAAAAACCAGAACTTCTTCAGTTAAGTGAGCAAGAGTTAGCTTGCTTTTTTCTATTACAGATCCATTGTCTCTTCCTCTTACAGTTATGGTTCCTAAGGTTCCCTGGGGTGAAGGAACTAGTTATAACCAGTTCCAGATTGTGGTATGGGCACACCTTCTCTCTCTCAACAGACTGCTGTTAGAAGGGGGGGAAAGATAATTAGCTGCAAAAAAAAGAGCATTTTGTACATTTAAAATGATTTGTAAAAATACCATATCTTCTAGTGCTGATTAGCAGAAATAGACCTCTTTTAAAGGGATATTTTACATTCACCTTATTAGGCCGGATTCTAAGAAAGATGGCCATCTACACTATGTTTTGCATCAGAGCCAAAGCAATATTGTTCCAGAGATAAACTCCAGGACATATTTGCATGTATATCATAAGGATTTTTATTCTTTAATAAATAATAATGTATAGTTTAAAGAAATATTTGTACCAATTAGTAGATTGTTGACCTATATTTGTTCATTTGTTCATTTTGAGCCAGTTGGCTCAAACAATCGGCTCTAGCAATTGTGCTATTTGTCTCATTGTTACTACCTTTATAAGAGACCAGACTTCCACTGGTTACATCACTAGTTCTGGACCAGAATTTTGGGATTCAGAGTCATGAAACTTAGGAAGTGATCTTGGGCCCATCACTCTGCCCCAGCCTAACTTACCACATAGATTGTTGTGAAGAATTGTACCTTCACAACAATCTATGTGATAAGTCAGGCTGAGTGAGAGTGATGGGCCCAAGATCACTCAGCAAGTTCTTGCCTCTAGATCCCTAAAATTTTGGTCCAGAACTAATGAATGTAACCAGTAGAACTGTCTGGCCTCTTGTTAAGTAGTAATAACAAGACAAAGGAGCTTGTTAGGGTACAGTTCAACTGCTTTTGAACTAGACTCTAGAAGAGCTGATGGTTACAATCCGCATGTAACCCGGCACAGATTTTGCATGCAATAATCTCCTCTTTCAAAGTCTTTTTAGGATTGGAAACAATAATTAGTCAGAAGAAACAAGATCTGATGAGTGGCAAATGTCTATACATTGAAACTCCAAATTCTTCAAAACATCTGTCATCTTTCCAACTCTGTGAGGAAGTGCATTGTTCCTGCAAAAAGAGAACTCCTTTCCAGAGTTTCCCTTGTCATTTTTCCTGCAGTGCCTTCTCTAATCAGCACAAGAAATTAGAATATGTTTTCCATTACTGTTTGGCCCCTTCTGAAAATAGTCAGTCATCAAATACCTTCTGTATCCCCCCGAAAAAAAAACTGTGGTCATGACCTTTTCTGTTGACCTGTGCTGAATTACTTTGGTCATAGAGAACCCAAGTGCTGCCACTGCAGAAGAACTGTTGTATGGTTTCCAGTTCACAGTGATGGAACCCAGTTGCATCACGGTGATGAGTCTTTCCAAAAAATAATCACTATATCACTCAAAATGCTACAAAATCCACTTGATTTCATTTCTGGCCAGCATTCAAACATTCCAGTGCCCATTTGGTTGACAGCTTCTGCATAGCAACTGTTCATGTATTATATGTATTCTTTGTCAGAATCCACCTTCAGTCAGTCATTCAAGGTGCATTTTGCTATGAGGTTGTAGAGATAGATAGATAGATAGATAGAGGAAGATAGATAGATAGAGAGATAACCGCAGATGGGGGTCAGGGATAGGTTCTCACACACAAATAGGGAAGAGATAGATACGATATAGAGAGAGGAA
>NC_056523.1:208957313-208961498 GCF_019175285.1 Sceloporus undulatus
ATCTTTTATTTCTCTACTGCATGTCCCATGCGGCTTTTTCCTTGACATCTATGATTCAGGGTCAGTCCAAGATATTTTGATGTCTGACGTGGAGCAGCAAATGACATCCTCCAGACTATAGTATCAAATGGCTGCCAAGTCATTTTGACAACTGAGGCAGAAAGTCTTACAAGTATCTGTTCTCATCCATTGCAGCAAGACAGCAATGGCAAAAGTAAATAATTAGCAATTTGCTGTCTTTTTGTGACACTCCTAACCTAATAGTAGGCCCAGCCATGACTACATCGCTTGAGGATATGTTTTTTCCCCAATCCTGCAGGACTTTGAATTGCTTGTCTTGTATATGTTCCATGAAAGAAAAAGAACTAAATTTGAAAATATGTGCATTTTTGCAAATAAAGATACACTACATAAATTGCAACACATACACCAACCTGGACCAACTTCCATGCGACAAAGTCCAGCTGCCAGGTCCAGCTGCTTTTTCAGGCCTGTAGGAATAGAGACCAGAGGACTGAATAATGTTTGTCTTGGTGCACAACATCAGATGCTGAGGGGAAGGAACAGAGTGTAGGGTTTGTAACGTGCTCTGCTCTTTCACTCTCCCTCTCTTTGGCAGTGCAGACAATTGCTGGTCACCTTCTGAGGCTAGATGGGAATTTCTTGGGTAGAATTCTGGTTTGGTTTGTTGCTAACTACCCTTGAGTTGACTCTGACTCATGGCAAACCTGAGCTCAGACATCTCCAGTGCTCCCTGTCCTCCACTGCTCTGTTCATTTCCTGCAGACTCATATTTGTGTCCTCTCTAATTGAGTCTAGCCATCTAGGGTGCAGCCTACTTCTCCTTCTTCTACCCACAATCTTTCCCATCATTATTGTCTTTTCCAATGAGTCATGCATTCTCATGATGTGTCCAAAGCACAGAAGCCTCAATTTAATTGTCTTGCCATCCAGGGGTTTTCTGGCCTGATTCGCTCAAGGACCCATTGTTTGTCTTTTGGCTATCTACTATATTCTCAGCACTCTTCTCCAACACCATATTTCAAATGAATTGATTTTCTTTTATCTGCTTTTTTTCACAGTTCAGCTTTCACATCCATACATGGTGATGCAGAATACGATGCCTTGGACAATTCTAACTTTGGTACTCTTTAGGATCTTCCCTGGCTCTTTCACAGCTGAGCTTCCCATCTTCTTATCTCTTGAGTTCAGTCTCCATTCTGGGTGAAGCTTGATTCCAGGTACAAGAAATCTTTGACTATTTCAATTTCTTCATTGTCTAATTTGAATTTATGTAGGTCCTCTGTGGTCATTGTTTTTGTTTTCTTTATGTTCAGCAGCAGGCTTGCCTTTGCTCTTTCTTACTTGACCTTCCTTAGTAATTGTTCCAAGATATTGATGTTTTCTGCTATTAATATTGTGTTAGGTTATGGCAGTTAAATTGGAGGTTACTGGCAGGAGGTTCCCATCAACAGGCCCAGCTCATATCTCCCTCTCCCATCTTGGTAACAACAATGCTTCTGATTTCCCCCAAGCTGCCACCACCAGTCTGCAAGCCTCCCTCCCTCCCTGTCTGATGCCTTCCAGGATACTGTTATTACTGCAGAAATCTCCTTCAGTGTCATTGTGCGAGGAGGCAGAGAGGGGAAGATGTCTAGACTGCCAGTGGAGGTGACAAAGGTTCAGTGATGGTGGCCTGGGAATGAGGCAAAGGCATCATGATGCCAACCCAAAAATGTAGAGGTATGAGCATCTCATCTCTGCATCTCTGCATTTCCTCTATGCATTGTTTATTTCTGATCAGTCAGTGTATAAATGTTATTATAAAATGATTTGTTTTGAAAATGAAATGGTTTTTAATCAGTGCAAAAAGAAGAAAAAGATGAAAATGAAGATGAAAATACCCAGGATCACACAGTATATATATACCCACTCTTTTCCAGGTCAGCATTCTCTGAAGATGCCAGCCACAGATGCCAGCGAAACGTCAGGAATAAACTCTTCTAGAACATGGCCACATAGCCCAAAAAAACCACAAAAAACTATGAAAATGATTGTTCCACCAGGTATGGCAGCAATGAGAAGATACCTACTGACTCTAACACCCAATACAGAGGGCCAAACAAGAAGGTATCCTGAAAATTGCTTGTCCCTGAGTTTCACAAAATGTGAAGAACATCCATAGTGTGTAATTATAAGCATTAAAATATAAATATTTATAAATGTGCAAACATAAAATGCACACTGAGCAAACAAAATATTTTTATTCATATTCTACATTCAGCATGGAGAGCATGACATCCACATGTAGATGTAAATGGGGGTCACAGAGGTAAAAGAAAGAAGAAGATAACCACTATATCAATGCACTAAACTGAAAAATTCACATAAATATGCAAGCAAAACCTACATAGAATCAGCATAGAATAGATTTGAAAAATGGAAAATTAGGAAGCCAAGGAGGTCTCAATAGATCTGTCCATCTCTATATTGAAGGTTCATAGATGAACAAATATTTGAAGTGTTGGACTATGACTTTGAAGATCATTGTTCAAATTCTGACACGGCCATGCAAACCACAAACTCTCAGCCTCCGACTATGGCAGCGGCAACCCCCTCTGAAGAAACCTGCCAAGAAAACCCTGTGATAGATTTGCCTTTGAGTTGCCATAAGTGGGAAACAATTTCAAAGTGTAGTGTGCACCCTCAAGAAAAAAAAGGCAAATGACTATAAGAAAACAACTACCACTTCAAATTTCATATGAAAAGTGTGAGCTGAAATGAATGACACTTTCCTGCAACATGCTGATAACAATTTCCAGGCACTGTCAGGTTTTGAAAGGAAGTTCTATGGAACGGCTACATATGCCATAAACCAAAGAGGATAAGTAGTGCAGAAAGTCCATTTCCTCATCCAGAAATGTAAGATTTGTCATGAATGTAGGAGGGTATCACCAACTTCCAAACATGCTAACAGACTGATGGAGTTGTCTGAGGGGAAAGGGGGGGGGGGTTTGGCTGACAGAATGACAACTCTGATTAAACTAAGCCTCTAGGAGATCCATGTAACCAAGATTCAGGCATGTAGCCAAGTTTATGTCTTGAGGCATGTGCTCCATGCTATTATTGCCAATTATAACATCTCTTTGAACTCCATGTAGATATTCCTACTGCATTTGCTCAGCCTCGGGGTGATAAAGGATCATGCATAAGAATCGCAAAGTGCTATACCTTGTGGCACTACAAAAGTTAAATTGTTGAATCAGTAACAAAAATAGTGTTGGACCCAACCAGAGTTTCCAAGTAACTAGTTCATTACTCCCAGTAGGTTACTTTTCAGTTTAGGCAACAAAGCAGGACACCATTCTTTCTGAAATGGACCAGAACAATATTCCTTTCAAAAACTCTCGCCTATAAAGGAGAAAGGGAAGTGTAAAATGCCCTTAACTTTCTCCACCTCTTCCCAGGGTGGTGGGATAAACTAGGGCCACAACTTCATTTCTTAACAACAAACCCCCACAAAGGGTCCTAGAAAGAGAGATCTGGCAAAGGAGGTTCAAACCAGACCTCCTTCTCTTTTCTTAATATGTAAAACAACTGTATGTTTACATCTAGTCCACAGCTGGACCATCTCCCTTGAGGAGACCTGCCAGATTGATCCATCTCTTAAGCCCTATTGCTGACCAAAGCAGGAAATAATGAGACCAGACACAGAAAACTGGGTTATAAATGGGCAACTTTATTTAAGACAACCTATTTAATGTATTTCTTTGAGATCTGCAAACAGCTAGGGGAGTAACCTAGTGTGGGAGCAGCTGGGGCAGGTGATCCACTCCCAGACTACCTGAGTGAAAACATCTAAGGCCCAAGAGCAATCTAGAACTGAGTTGCTCCCTGCCTGGCATCCATCTGTAATGCCAGCCAAAGATTCCCTCACCTACCTCACAAGACTTAAGTGAGGGTTTATTTCTTAGGCCAGCCCCAAGGCAAGTCTCTTTCCCCACCTGTATAGTCACAAGATCTAAAAGAGCGCTCCAGAGACTTCACCTTCACCCAATATGATGCTATAGGTGTTCACCTGAACTTCTATCTCCTCCAATATATGCCACTGAAACCTATGTATGACCACACCGAAGCCAATTGTTAAAGTTTATCACTGAATGAAAACAATAGTGTGGGGTAGGC
>NC_056523.1:208961598-209064563 GCF_019175285.1 Sceloporus undulatus
GGGAAAAGCTACCTCAGAAAGTTGTTATGAGTATAAAATAGAATAGTATTTTTAGGTATTAGGGGAAAGAATAGATGATGAATCAATTGTGTTTCCCCCCACTCTTAATCTCAGAGAGATGCATACCTCCTCACAAATCTTTGCACCATATCACTAGGCATGTCTACTTGAAAGATAATCCAGCTGAGTTCAATAGGATTTAAACCAAGGAATTCCAGAAGAAAATCAGCATGCATTTTATAGATTATAGCAAAGCCTTTGACAGCATAGACCATGAAAAGCTATGGATGGCTCTTAAGGTCATGGGGGTGCCACCACATCTGACACTCCTGATGAGAAATCTGTACTCAAGACAAGAGGCTGGTATTAGAGCAGAATATGGAAAAAACAGAATAGTTCTCAATTGCCAGGGTGGTAAGGCAAGGTTGGATTCTATTATCATATTTGTTCAACATGTATACAGAAAATGTCATACAAAGAGTGGATTCAGACTTAGAAGAAGGAGGAGTGAAGATAGGAGGAAGGAACACCAACAATCTAAGATATGTAGACAGCAATATATTACTAGCAGAAAATATCAGAGTATGGAACAATTGCTGAGGAAGGTCAAAGATGAAAGTCCAAAAGCAGGCTTAATGCTGAACATAATGCTCATGGAAGAAATGCCTAAATTCAACCTAGAAAATGAGGGCTTTGCCATTCAGCACTCCTCCCTACCCAGGTCACACAGTGTATGAAGTTTATTGCACGGGCCCTTAAATGGGCCCGTTGCGTTCCAAAACGGGGGCGCGCATGGGCAGGTACGGAATGGGATAGGGCTCGAAACTGCACAAGGAAATGCCGCCACTGCCGCGGGCATTCCAATTGCGTCCTACATCCATTCCAGAGGGCGCAATTTTTTGAGAACCGTTTCAAAGCGTTCTCAGAAATTGTGCCCTCTGGAACAGATGTAGGACATGATTGGAACACCCAGCTGCAGCGGCAGCATTCCCTTGTGCAATAAGATGCATTCCTAGCCCCATCCCTTTCCGTTTTGGAATGCAACAGGCCCGTTTCAGGGCCTGTGCGATAAACTTCAATGTGTGTGTGTGTGTGTGTGTGTGTGTGTGTGTGTGTATATATATCTCCAACTCTCTTCCATGCCAGCATTCTTTAAGATGCCAGCCACAGATGCTGGTGAAACGTCAAGAATAAACTCTTCTAGAAATTTTCTTAACAATGGCCCGTTATAGACGGGCGTAAAGTACATCCTGGGGATGTATTAGTGTTAGGCAAAGTGCGTGCCTTATGCACGCACCTAACCCTAGTACGTCCCCAGGACGTACAAAATGGCGGCACCCGTTCCACACAGGCGCCGCCATTACGACGTCACGAACGTGCCACCTCCAAACGGGCGGTGCGAATGTGATGGCGCTGCGCCGCACGAGGGTGCATAGAGCGCCCTTTCCGTGGCGCAAGAAGGAGCTCCGAAACGGAGCTCCTTCCACGATTTGTGTCGCTGGTGCAGCATTAGATGGCTGCGCCAGTGACACAAGGGAGAAAGGGGCTCCTCCTCCCCACTGTCATTGGGTGTCCTTGGGGCATGAAGCCCCAAGGACACCCCTTTCCAGGCTGCAGGGAAGCGGCCTTTTGCTGCTTCCCCATGGCCTGCAAAGAGGCGGATCGGGGCCTCGGAGGCTACCGCTCTGGAAGCTGAGGCCCTGATCCAGCAGGAAAAGCAGCGCCTACAGGCCGCCCCAAATGGGCAGTCTGTAAAGTGCCAATGTGTGTTTTAAAGGTGTTCGTCTTGTGCTGCAAACCACCTCAAGTCCTATACTGGAGACAAAGGCAGGATAAAAATATGATGGTGGTGTTCATATTTATCAGTATCTTCATACATATAAAAGCACATGCTGAGTTTGTTCACAAAAATGAAAGGAAGGAAAACAATGGATGGAGCTAGGGCCTGGTGCTGTCCCAGCTGGTCAGGTATGTGCTCTAACCCCTTTCTGCACTGGTTACTCAGATTCAGAAGTGTGTGTGTATGTGTGTACTCTGTGCCTTCAAGCTGTTTCCAACTTATGGTGACACTAAGGCAAATCTATAATGGAGTTTTCTTGGGAGGGTTTGTTAGAGGAGGTTTGCCATTGCCTTAGGGATGAACTTCATTCTATTATTTTTATCCAAATCTACAACATTTAGACTGAACACAGAGATGGTCAAAATTTGTGGTTGTGCCTAACACATTCTTGTTTATTGAAAACTATTGTATTGAAAACTACTCCTGTGACTCCCACCTTCTCTCTCTCTCTCTCTCTTGCTTGTTCTCTAATAAATAGCTGATCTCCTAGTGGCATCTTAAAATATTTATTAACTCAGTTCCCTGAAATTGTGTCCTTGATGCAGATCCCTCCTTTGTTTGTTAATTATAGCTGAATCTTACATAGGAGAGTTCATAGGCACAACAGAGTATGAGAATTGGAAAACAACACTCATTAAGTCCAAGTTGTAAAAGCTCACAAGAGATCTTATCAAACAAAAATGTTTGTTATGTACTTTCTTGGACAACTGTATGGCAATTGAGGTTTAATTAGCTGTATTATTATTATTTTTATTATTATTATTATTGCTAACACACATGCCTACACACTGTTTCTTTTAAAGATTATTCAACATGAACTCTAATCAGCCAAGTGGTTGCATTTAAAAATAGAAAAGTATCTGGAAACTGTTCAAAATAATTGTTAAAAATATTTTTTTTTTCCAGACTGAAACCTTGGTCTTGATACTTTCATTGCCAACTTGCAATTTGTGCTGAACCTTCAGTGATCTAGTCTTGTATGACTATCAACAGCATCTTAGACTATTTTTGCTCTAAGCAATTTAAACAATATACAATTTCTTTCTCTCTTTTTTTTTATCCTCATAAACAAACCTGGGAGGAGAGGTTACACACATGGTTCATGATCAGGGATGCAATTTATCACTGATTTTCTTCTTGAAGAAAGCAACAAGTAATTTTAGCAATTTCCTCCCTGCTGCAAGTTCTGGACCATGCAGTTTTTGATGCCCATTCAGCATTTATTCTGCAGAAAATTAGTGCATGGATTTTTTGTCCAGAAAACAGCATTCTGTTTCCTATGCCAAAAAAGATGTTCTCATTATAAATAAACCATGTACACATTATGTATGTAATGTCCCCAATTGCAGCATTTTCTGTGCAGGAAAAGCTAATTTCTGCACAGTCACTAAAGCAGGATTGTCTGTTGATATAGGGTTCAGTGTTCATCTTGGAAGCCTATATGAATGTGGTTCTTTTTTCTTCAACCAGGTTTCATGGGAGTTCTATAGTGAGAACCCATCTCCCCAACTACACAAGAAGACCAATGGTTTTGCACTGTTCTGTTCAAAAGAACAGATTCCAGAATACACATTATGTTAAAGCTGTACTATTATTATTGTCAGATTATACCCAAGTGAAAATGGATATAAAACAGTATTCCATTTTAGACATTTGGAAACCTTAGCCTTGCTAAGCTTTATCTTCTTTCTGAAGATCATTGAATTTCAAGCCACAAGATAGGAAGATGAGACTATTGAAAATAACTTTTAATTACTTTTGTAAAGCATAGGAAGGCTAATCTTTTGTTCCACTGCTGAATACAGATATAGGATTTAACAAGCTTGCATCTTTATCTGATAAGCAAAGCATATATTAGCACACGGAAATAATCCGCAACACAGTAGGAGTTCTGTGTGGTTAGTTAATGAGCACAAAAACAACACAATACTGAAGTACATCAAGGAGTATTTGTAAAGTCCTTTCAATTGTCTACAGAATGAATAGATGGAAGAATAGCTGAGTGAAGGAACAAATGAATGAATGAATTATGGCATTGAGTATGTGAAGGTTATATTAAATTAATTTTTCTTTTTATGGCTAAGTGTGTATCAGAGAGAGAGAAAGAGAGAGAGATGAAGACAGAGTCAGGAGAGATAGTCACAGAATTCTAGAATGATAGAGTTGGAAGTGGAAATAAGGGCCATCAAGTCCAACCCCTTGCCATGCAGGAATACACAATATAGGCATCCCCGACAGATGGCCATCCACCCTCTGTTCACAAACCCCCAAAGAAGGAGACATCCAATGTTGAACAGCTCTTACTGTCAGAAATTTCTTCCTAATTTTTAGGTGGAGTCTATTTTCCTGTAGTTTGAATCCATTGCTCCATGTCCTAGTCTCTGCAGCAGCAGAAAACAAGCTTGTTCCATCCTCAATATGACATCACTTCAAATATTTAAACAGGGCTATCATGTCATCCCTTAACTTTCTGTACTCCATTGAATTAACTTATCTTAAATTTGGAAAGGACCACAAGCTCCATTTATTATATTATATCATTATTGCTATTATTGCTATTATTGCTATTATTATTATTATTATTATTATTATTATTATTATTATTATTACATTTATTTGTATCCCATCCTTTTTTGAAAACTGGGACTCAGGTGGCTTACAATATTTTTTTTTAAAAAGTACAATTAAAAACATACAAAACAAATACATTAAAATAGAATTATATTATTACAGTGTGCCCGCATCATACGCGGACGCACCATACGCGGCTTTCAGTATATGCTGAAAGCCGAGAGGGAGCGCACAGGAGTGCGCGGGGTACAAGGGGTGCCACCGCACCATGCATGAGCCTCATTATTTTCAATGGGACTCGAGCATATGTGTTTTTTTTATGCGGGGGATCCAGAATGGATCCCTCGCATAAAAAAGGGTGCACTGTACAATGTTATCTAGTCCAAGCTCTTCAAATGGCTTTTCAAATATAGAATTTCTCCCCAATACTCAGTAGACTTTCTTTTCTTCTAATATGAATTCATTGGTTAATGGTCCAGTTTCCAGAGCAGCAGAAAATAAATTTGTTTCATCTTCTCCAAAGCATCTCCACAGATATTTAAATATACTTATCATGTCCCCTCTCTGCCTTCTGTTCTCCAAGTCAGAGTTTCTGGGTCCCTAAAGCTGCATCCACACTACAAATTTAAACCAGGTTGAAACCACTTTAATTGCCATGGCTCAGTGCAATCAAATTCTAGGAACTGTTGTTTAGTGAGACATTTAGCCTTCTCTGTCAGAGGGCTCTTGTACCACAGCAATCTTCAATTCCCAGAATTCCACAGCATTGGGTCAGGGCAGTTGAAGTGGTGTCAGCCTGGTTTATTTCCTCTGTGCAAATTCAGCCTAAGACATTCCTCATTAGGCTTGTTTTCCAGAACTTTGATCAGTCTTCTCTGGACATATTCCAACTTGTTGATATCCTTCTTGAACTGTGGTGCACAGAACTGGATTAAATATTCCAGGTGAGATTTGACAATAATAATAATAATAATAATAATAATAATAATAATAATAATAATAATAATAAGGCACTACTACTCCTGATCTAGAAATTTCATTCCTGCTGCTGCATTTTAAAAATGCATTGTGTGTTTGTGTTTTGTATATTTTATTTTATTTTATTTTATTTTTGGTCACTGCATCACATTGTTGACTAGGCTTGTGGTCCTGAGGAATATATTAGGGGCCAGGTGAGAATATTTTTAGGGCTTCATTTTCCTCCCTCCCAGGCCTACAGTTGATTCAGATGAGGTTTTTGTCTGTATTCTAAAGTGCTACAGTCCAAAAGGGCTGCTTCCTGCACTTGTTCAATAGCCTTGAGGCAACAAAATGTGTAATGCACATATATCTTCAGTGTACTAAGCCTGTAAGTGCAGTGCTAATGGATGGTTGGCTCTTCCTTGGCTCACCTTCCATGCATTTAGGAATTATTTTTCTAAGAAATAGGTTCTTGCTTGTACTGCTTTTTTTAGCCATGGTGGAGGGGGAAAGGTTACCCTCCTTCCCCTGACCTTCTTCCTCAGCATCATCAGGTATTGCATATATTCGTGACTGGTGTCTTTCATGTGACTGGGATGATGAACCCATTAAAGGTTTTACTCTCTGAACTATAAAGGGCCTGTTCAAGGTCCTAGAACCCATCAGCCATGGAAACCCACTGGGGACCTTGAGCCAGTCACACTCTCTCACCTTCACAGGAAGGTCATGGCAAACCTCTTTTAAATAAATCTTGCCAAGGAAACCCCATGATAGTTTCACCTTAGAGTCACTATGGGCCTGAACAGACAGGCCAAAATAAAGCTGCTTCAGCCTGGTCACTTTGGAGATATGCTGTTTAAATGACACATGCATCTTAAGAGGCCAGAAGCTGTGCCAAAGTAGCACTCCAATCCTTAAGACTGGAGCATGGCTTTGCTGTGATTTCCAGCCTCTGAGGATGCTACATCATTTAAACAGCATGCCTCCAATGTGACCCAAAGCAGCTTTATTTTGGCCTGTCTGTTTGGGCCCTATAAGTCAGAAACAAAGGTACACAGCAACCCAATAACTAAGGTATAATTATGGTCCAAAACACTCTGCAGAAATAATCCAATTTGAGACCAATTTAACTGCCCTGGCTCAGTGCTAAAGAATTTTGGGAAATGTAGTTTGTGAGACATTTAGCCTTCTCTGTCAGAGAGCTTTGGTACCACAATTATTTGTAATTCCCAGGATTTTCCAACAAGAAGCCAGAACAATTAAAGTGGTCTGAAACTGGATTATTTCTACAGTGTGTTTTAGACCTATGTTACATCTTGATTGCAATCTGAAGAAGGGTATCACTTCTTTCACAGTAGAATATAATCTTTTAGTTATCTTTATAGTTATGGGGTAACCTTATTTAGTGATGGAGGATGAACATCTCATGTTTCAAATGCTGGCTCAAACTGTCATTTGTGCTATTGCCTTAGGCTCTGCTGTAGGTGCTGGGGTGACAAGAAGGTGGATGGAAAGAGATTGTGTTTTATATCACATGTCAGTGGTTTGTAGCATTCTGGCTTTACTTTTTAAAGTCAATAAAAACAAAAATATTTTCAGGAAAGTTGAGAGAGAAAAGCTGCTTTA
This sequence comes from Sceloporus undulatus, assembly GCF_019175285.1. Taxonomy (NCBI): domain Eukaryota; kingdom Metazoa; phylum Chordata; class Lepidosauria; order Squamata; family Phrynosomatidae; genus Sceloporus; species Sceloporus undulatus. The sequence goes on from NC_056523.1 coordinate 208,968,596, forward strand.
AATCTAAATTTAATAATTACAGTTACAATGACAGCTACTTTGGGCCTTGGAATTAGAATTAATTACTTTTAAAACTGACTTTTTCAGTTCACTCAAGGATGTTGAGAGTTGCAGTCAAATAGCATTTGAATAATCGCAAATTCACATTGAGATGTCACATGGATTCACAAGGATCACAGCTGAGTGCATGGGTTAGCTATCAGTATTGAACTCAGTGCAAAAAAAAAAAAAAAAAAGATAACTAGTACAAATAACCAGATAACTACTAGTGTTTGTAAAGCACAAATAATGTGTTACTTTTATCATCTCCCAATAAACAGAATGTAAATACATCACATCACAACTGCAGTTTAATGATGGATAGCTTCATTGTTTTTGCAGTGTATCTGTAATGTTTAGTTCTAGGTATGTGACCTCACTAAATGATGGATGAGACACATCATGTGGATTATCTACTGGCTTGTTCTGGACCTTATGTTGCAGAATGAAAAAAAAAAAGGTAACAGTCCTCATTTATTTAAAGAAACAGGAAAACATTGCCTGGGAGGGCGGCACCACAATAAAACAAGAGCCAACTGTGGAGGAAAGGCCACAACCTTATTAACGCAAAACCAGCAACCAAAGGTAGGGTTGGCCCAAAAGCATGAGGTCTGGATCATCGTATAACCCGCTGTTGTAAGATAAGGGCAAGTCATATATCAGCAAGACATCGGGATGAGCTAGGGGCTAATGAAACGCCCTCTTGTATCTGTGCAACCTACGGATTGCATTAATAATAAAGCCCCTAGTCACCGGGAAGCGGTGTCACGTTATGGCCCCCGCAATGGCCACAACACATGCCCTCATCGCTCCCATGTCCCATAGGGACTCCCGATACAGTGCTACGCAACCCTATAGACCATGCCCACCAGATCCAGACCCTCTGCTGCTGCCCCAAAGTTGCGACAAAAAACCCACGAACCCTAGGGAGGGCGGGTGGGAGAGCTGAGCAGCAAATGGCACCAAGCGCCAAACAGCGTGGCCTTATATAGGCCAATACACGTGTGGGAGGGGCCAGGAAGGGAGTTGCCCTGCCCCCAGAGCAGCCAACCAATCAGCTGCCCTGGAGGACAGGGGCAACCATAGAGAGGGGCTGTCCACGTCCCAAAGCGCCCTCTGGAGGCAGAAGTCCCTCCCCTTCCCTCCCTGGCCACCAATCACAGGGCAGCGTGCCCCAGCAAAGCATGCTGGGGCACGGCAGGAGCCCTGCATCACCGGCCCCAGCGGCAACACAGCCTGACCGCTTAGTCGGGCAGCCACATCTGTTATTTAAAACTGCAAGTGTTATTTCAAACTGCAAGTATAATGGTAAGCGACTATTTTTTTTGGGGGGGGTCTTGCAACTAAAATTGTGTCATATTACTTTTCTGAAATAATTTACTCTCTGATTCTTTTCATCCTCTTCTTATTTTTGATTTTTAAATTTAAAAAAGGGTAACATATTGCAGAACAAACTCATATATATCCACTTGCTGACTGCACACATGATATATTGTCAACCAATCTGAATTTCATAGCAGTGCAGAAAGTTGCTTTATATAAAGTCCAACTATTGGCCACTCAGAGAGGGACAAGAGATCAGAACCTGCTGGCATAATATGGGATAATTTACAATAGATATGCAGAGATTTTCAATGCCTAACTGTTTGATAATGACAACAGCAAAGTGATGCAAACACCTTCTAATAAGTTTTACTGAAATCAAGAAAGCTTTGCATAAGCAGCAGCAAGTTTTGGTGAGAAAGGATTCTGAACACAAAACAAATTCTTGAGATGAGAATTCTTTAATTCTGTGTTTAAATATAATTATTGCAATTCTAACTGTAATCTTGCACATTGAGCTCCACTTGACAGATTGTTCTGCTTGGTAGGATTTATACTACATAACAAGAAAAGAAAATTAGATCCAGCAGGCTTGAAGCCTGTTCACATTTACCACAGATGTAAAATCTACCCACAAAGGTTTGTATCCTTGATGAGAAAGTATGTGTGAACACATCAAAGTACCAGATCAAGACTTTCTTTTTGCATGACAGAGTTTTTTGTGAGCAGTATGTTTATCCCAAACTGAGATTTTTGCACACAAAAACATTTTTGCACAGATAACTGGGTATTTAGCAGAATGGTAAAGCTCATCCACTTACCTCTTGCTATCAACTTGCTATCAACTACCACTGCTGGGGCCACCCACCCTGCTTCTTCTTTGCCACCCCTATTTCTTCCCCCTGCCTTTTCAATCTCTCACCACCCTTGCCCACCTCAAAACCCTCCCTATCTCATCAGACCACTCCTCCTTCCACACTGCGACTGGAGCAGTGTCTTTTGGTTTGTTCATTGCCAGGTGCTATGGCTTCCTTCCACAGTTGGCTTCACTGTCATGGGGGTAAGGCATTGATGATGTCAGGACCCTGGCTGCTCACCTGCCCACCCCAAAAGATTACCATTGATTTTTTTTTATTCAACCTTCCATCTCTACCTGTAACTTGTAGTAACGGTTGCTACTGGCTCCCATGACAGAGCGTGGCAAATCTGTTCTGGGTTTTAGTTCAAATCTTAAAAGTACTGAATTAGAGGAATAAGGTCCAGGGCCTTGGATAGTTCCTTTATAGTTCAAGGTAAAGCTTAGAGTTGCGTCTTCATTCACATGGCAGCAACATGCAGCTGCTTCTCAAATCCACATATGACTCAACAGTGGCATCACTGTCCAGGATGTTACCCAGTGCAGGGGGATAAGGCTTCTAGGGGTCGGAGCCAAAAGGCCATGCACCCTCACCTCACTGTCATGTACCTATCTACTCGTTAGTACAATGGCACATGGAAAGGGCTGCATTGGGCACTCTTCCTTGCTGCCATGCACCACTCTATTGATTAGTAAATTGGCATGCAGATGGGAGGGGGTGAACTGGGCACTTTGCTGCTGCATACTGCTGTACACATAAGTAAAATGGTGTGTGGCAGTGAAGGGGAGTGTTCAGTGCACCCCTGCTATGTGCCTAGGTATAGATGGGGAGATACTAGGCACTCTCCCTTGGTGCCATATGCCATATGATGCTCTACTCATGAGTAAAATGGAATGTGACAGGGAAAGGAGTGCTCTTGGCCAAGTGTCACTCCTCTTATGGGGTGTCACCTGATGCGATCTGAACCTCCCATACCCTGGTAGTGATGTCACTGCACCTGGCCCAAGGTGATGCAGCAAATGGCATGAATCCATCCAAGTCAAAGTGTATATAGTACCCAAATTTAACACATGTTGACATATGTGCGTAAATCATTCTTGCAGTTATGAAAGATGCAATAATAATAATAATAATAATAATAATGAATTGAAGAACAATTAGCCACCCTTTCAAGAAAGCCTAAATCTACTGACCAAGGTAACTTTTTCACTTTGGCTAATGCCAGGGCTACCTTTCTCACACTCAGGCTTCACTTCATTCTAAAGACTTATGGCATCACTAGTTTGATTCTGGCAAGCAAACCATGAACTTCTACAAGTTCTCAAATGCTATCACAATTGAGTATTGCTCCTTGTGGATTGAAGTGTGCCTTCAAGTCATTTCCGACTTATGATGAACCTAAGGTGACCCTATCATGAGGCTTTCTGAGGCTGAGAGTGTGTGACTTGCCCAAAGTCACCCAGTGGATTTCCATGGCTGAGTGGGTATCCAAACCCTAGTTTCCAGAGTCATAGTGCTCAGACCAATATACCGCTTTGGTGTAGAAGACTCTACACTGTCTTGCATGGCAGTGTTAAAAAACTGAAAATAAAATTTCATTATCTGTTTACTAACAGCAATCAAGTGTTAAAATAACATATTGAATGTCAAATGCAAACAGTTGGTGGATACTTAGCAAGTCTGAAAGCATTCAGACAAGTGTTGAGGAAAATGCAACATTCAAAAAGCACCAAGGAGAGCAAATCTATCAGAGACTGCAGCATGACCTGTCTGGCAGAATAAAGAGAAGCTAGATAAGGACTAAATCAAATGTGAACACTGTGAAACACAGAGGGTGAAAAATCCAGTAGAATGCTTTAATTTTGTCACTATCCATATTAATTACTAAAGATGCTTTTGAATAACAAGGAGACATTTCATTCAAGGTTCTTAATTAGAACAGGGCTTTCAAAATGGTGACAAGATCTAGCTTGAGAGAAATTACTAAATGATCCATTCATGGTGAGAAGGGGAATCCTGTTAATTATCTTTTAAAAACACCCACACATGCGAACACACTTATTATCTCCCAATTGTTCTATCTCAATTCCGCTGAATGAGTTCATTTCCATAATAATCCAGATAGTAACCAGAAGTGTGGATTGCTGCATTTGTTTCTGGTATTTTGACCTCCCTTCCATATCGTCAGATTCAAATAGCTGGAATTTTACATAACGCTTTTATCATTTTCACTGTTATTGCTTAAATACAGTTATATGCTTTGGCAGCATTTTTTTTCTTAGGAATTTGAGATGTGAGAAGCTATTGATAAGTTACAGTGCTACGCAGTTATTCCATGCCTGACTTCCCCCTCATCTCCATTGATGGCTACTGCAGTCAACGGGGATCTATTCTCATGTCCCTCAGGAAGCAGATGGTTGCTGTTTCCTCCTCCTTTCATGACGCTCCATTGGAATAACAAGCAGAAGCGGAACTGAAGATCACTTGTGTGATCTTTCCTGATTGGCAGGGGAACGGATTCCTATAGATCCCTATCAATTCCACTGGCTGCTTCCCAGCAAGTGGGGATTGGGGAACATTCACAGTCCTTATATAACACCTAAAATAGGGGCTACATAGGAATCATTTCATATATAACAGCCACCAGTGCATAACTCTAGGTTACCCATTTATGATTTCTATAGATACATTTTGTATGTACCCTTATTTAAAACTGACTATTCAGATCCCCCCCCCAACATTAACAGTGTAATCCTGTGTGTATCGAAAGCCTTGGGGTGCTATCCTATGGTTCTTTAGAACAACGCTTCTCAAGAAATTTGATGTGGGGGAACCAGCAACTTTCTCTGCCTCCAAAATGCCAGCGATGGTACCATATTTGGCCCCATTGGCTATACTTCTTTCTTTCATTCTTGGAAGCTTCCCAGGGACTGACAGTCCATGGATCAGGGTGAAGTCCCATTTTAACTATCACTGCTTTGGAGCACATCCAAAGGACCATAGTGTTTTTGATGTCTCTTCTTTTGAAGTTGGAGAAGAAGAAGAAGGAGAAAAAGCTGTCCTCGGGTATTCCCCCCACAAGTGTGGGACCAGGGTAGGGAAGGGAAGGTGTTGCTGTGACATGGTGTTTTGTAATGCACTTTCCCTCTGAAGGAACATATAAAATTATCTTAGGCCACTTTGGGCGGTCTGCCGTTGCCTGGTTTTGCTCCGCGGGGAAGCCGCAGCCTCCAGACCATGGGACAAAAGTGGGTTCTTCTTGCGGTGCCATAATGACACTGCAGTGCACCAAAGGCACACTCAGGATGTCATTATGGTGCCGCAACGTGCAGACACTAGGTGTCTGTCATGTCAAAATGGCGGCACCCCTCTGTACAGGGCACTGCCATTTTGATGTACAGAAGACATGCTAGGGTTGCAGGGTGTCTGTAAGAGACGCCCCGAGGCAACCCTAGCATGTCGTCAGGATGTGCTATGGTGCCGGTCTGTACCGGGCCTTAAATGAAACATTAGACTGGTCTGTCAAATCCATTTTTCAAGAGACTTATTCTAGCCCGGCTGAACATGACCCTTTTAAACTAGAGATCGAAAGTACTGAACTGAGGACCTTCTGCATGTAAACCATGCCCCCCCCTTTTTTTTTTACACAGCTACATTTCTTTTCCACTAGCATCTTTGTTTTGAATAGCCATTTGTCTGACTGCATCAAGGAAGATCAGCTTCCCACACCCTGCAATATATCTTGGGGCTTTTTCACATGGTGACCTTTGTGTTTCCATTCCCAAAATGGTTAAGTGCTGGCATCCTGGAAAAGGAAGCAAATTCACTAAAGCTTACAGACAGAGCATAACAATGGGTTTAAAACATATTACTTAGTGGGTCAACAGCAAATTTCAGACAGATGAGGACAAATCCTGTGATAGCTTGGAAATCACTTTTTTTGTGCATCTCCAAACTGTCATTTCCACAAGTGCATACACACACATGCTTCAGAGAGGGAAGGGAAATGAGGAGGAAAATCCTCTTTGCTCCAGAAGCTGTTTCAGAGGAAGGCAGGCTGAGGTTTCCCTTTGCAAAATCTCATAAAATCACACATACACACACATGAGAGAAAAAGAAGGTGACTGGTCCATAAACCTGCCTGGTTTCAGCGAGGGCTGAAACTCTCAGTTACCCTCCTTTTCCAGGACATATCTTCCATTTCTCCCTCCTGTACAGAAGGAATTCCAAAACGTCTTCTCTCTCTGCCTTCTCCCTGCTGATCTCTGATCCCTGCTGCAGGAAGAGGAGACCAGCCATGCAAGGGAAAGAGATGTGCATGTTGTGTGTGTGTCCTTTTAAGAACAAGGCTGCCTCCCTCTCCTCAGCACAGCAAAGGAACTATGGGAAATCTGGGAACAGGGAGAATCCAGCACATGGTTTTCAGACTGCTGCAATTATGTGAAGAAAGCAAATTAGTGAATAAACTGGAGATAAAAACATGGTATTTTGATGAAAATGCTCATTCCCTGATTCATCTCACTTTCTGTTTGGTTTCTAACTGGTTTGAGTGCAGCATCACCTAAAACGCAATTGCAAAATTGTCCCTAATGCCCTGGATGGCCCTGTATTGTGACCAGTTTAACCTTCTGTCCTGGACTACAGCCAGCACAAGTCCGAACAAACGCTGATAAGGATTGTTTAACAAGAAAGGATCTAAAAGGCAGTCTACAGACCTTTCAGTTAGTCCACAAGAAGCACACCAGTAACAAAGCCAAGGTCAGGATTCCAGAGTCCACAGAAGTCAGCTCCATCCAAGATCAGGGCAGCCAGAAGGTAACAAGAGTCCAGTCCATTCCGAAGTCAAGGGTTCAAGGCAAACAAGGGTTCCAGGGAGCAAGGAGCCAGTGCCGACAGTAATCACACAGAAGGATACTGCAATAAACTCTAGCACCAAGTCAGCATCTCACAGGTGTTTAAGTAGGAGACTCTCTTCTCAGTGCCAGCTGAGGCTTGTTTGCCAATTTTGCACACAAGCACTCTCAGCCCTGCGTTGCCTAAAGGAAGGAACCTTCAAGCATGATTCCTCCCCAGAGTCACCACTAAGCTGTTGCACCACAAGAGGAATCTCACCAGCACTAGGACCTGGCTGAGCCTCCTCCTCTCAGGCTGGGAGATTGGAGCTGGGATCTGGCAGAGCAGGATTAGCACCTGGTGTAGCCTCAATTTCCGCTAGGGTGGAGGCATGTAGATCCATTCTAACATATTGTTTTTTGAGCCCTTCAAAATCCTGCCAATTGCTGTGATACTGTGTAGCTTCATGTTCCTTAAATAAGGATCTATTAGCTATGATACGTGTTTTATCAGTATCATTGTAGGCAAAAGTATGTTTCCATTCAGCCATGACCTAACTTTGTCAAACACAAACAAGAAGCAGCAGGCTTATAGTATACTAGTAACAAACAGAAAGGGGACAGTAATAGTTGAAAGTTAACAATGAAATAATCTGACAGAGACGTGTCTATTTATCCAAAAGTGCCCATATGTATTATTAACATGGTTTTACATACCAATCATTCGAGTAAACATATTTACATATGTGGTACTATGCTAATACTCTGTGGTTGTATTTGGTAATCAACATCCATATAATCAACTGCAGCAACCCAGTCTCCTCAATCCCTTTGGGAAATATTTATCATTGGTGCTTCCAGCACCCAGTCTCCTCAGTCCCTTTGGGAAATATTTATTCTTGGTGCTTGCAGCAACAGAGCATGAAGATATGATGAGTAGTCTTCCCAGGTAGGACGGCTACCTCCGTACTCCAGTGTGTACAGGGCCTTTGTTTGTTTGTAATCCTTTTGGTTATGGAAAAGCCTGACAGCGAAAATCCTATTGTGTGATACAGTGACACAGGTTCTTCAGTTATGGTTTCGATTCTGTAAGGTGTTTCCCAAGTTGAAATCCTGCAAATTTCTTTTCAACAGTGCCATCTGATTTTGATTTCAAAAGGTCCTTACTTCAGTCAAAACAACCATAAACATATTTCAGATTAAGTTAAGAAGGGCCTATCCTTGTAAAATTAAATCTTTGTCATTTTAAAAGAAGTCCAGATATAAAGCATATAAAAATCATTTGTTGTGTTTTGAAATTTTATGAATTCTAGTTTCCCTATATCTCAGTTGTGAAAAATTGTTTACTTTTCACAGCATGGGGAATGTGAACATTGAAGTCATAGTAGCAATTTTGTAACTGAATGTCTTTGGAGAAAAAAACCTGTCTTGCACAATGGTGTACTGGTAAATTTTTAAAGACAGGCACTGGTCATAGAAGACCCCATAGCCACCATCTCAAGGACAAAGTAAAAAAATAAAGGTAGCATCCACAAACCAGTTTCAGCAATTTTCAGCTTCACCAGGAATGACTCTTTTGTAAAGCTAATAGATCTTAATTGACCAATTTAGACCAAGCCACACCCAAAATTGTTTCCATTAGAAGAGGAATAGACCAACTTCGTATACTGAGCAAATTAGCATCCCCTTACAGCAAGGATTGTAGCCAAGCTCAGAAGGAACAGAGCCAGTCTGATATGTGTGACAGTTGATGTCATAATCCTATTTTATTTATTTTTTTTATTATATTTATTTATATCTCATCCTTCTCCCAAGGCTGGGACTCATGGCGGCTTACAACATTAAAAACCACTATACAGTTAAAAACATACAAAAATAGTATATTAAAATAGAATTAAATTGCTACAATACTTAAAACAAATTCAATACTAAAATCCAGTTTAAAAGATTAAAATGCTTAAAATATATTAAAACATTATATCACTCCAGGACATTCTTTAAAAGCTTTTTGTTTTGAAAGCATGTCTGAAGAGGAAGGTCTTCACCTGTTGGCAGAAGGCCATAAAAGAAGGGGCTATTATGGTCTCCCTGGGAAGGGAGATCCAGAGTCTAGGGGCAGCCGTGGAAAAGGCCTTCTCTTGTTTCACCACCAACCGTGCTTGTGATGGTGGTCTGATGGAGAGAAGGGCTTCTCCAGAGGATCTCAGAGCCCGGGCTGGGTCATATAGGGAGATACGGTTTGCCAAATATCCTGTACCTGAGCCATATAGGGCTTTATAGGTCATCACCAGCACTTTGAATTGTGTCTGGAAACAGACTGGTAGCCAGTGCAGATGTTTCAACAGGTGCATTGTGTGATCTCTTTAACCTGCCCCTGTTAGCAGCCTGGCTGCAGCTCTTTGGACCAGCTGAAGTTTCTGAACCCTCTTCAAAGGCAGCGCCATGTAGAGCGCATTACAGTAGTCCAAACATGATGTAACCAAGGCATGTACCACTGAGGCCAGATGTGGTATTTCAAGGAACAGGCGCAGTTGGCACACAAGTGTTAAATGTGCAAAAGCACTCCTGATCACTACAGAGACCTGGGCTTCCAGGTTCAAAGCTGAGTCCAGGAGTACTCCCAAACTGTGAACCTGTGTCTTCAGGGGGAATGTGTGACCCCATCTAACACAGGCTGTAATTCAAACAGTTCCAGCAATGTGATCCTATGAAATCTGGTTGCACTATTCCACAGCTTTTGTGTTCTCTCTGAAAAAAAAGGAACTGCTTTCATGAATAATTTGCCATAAACTCTTTCATTAGCAGATGTTCATCTCAGAATATATTTATTCCATCATTGCCAAAGCAACTTGGAATGATGGATGGATCCTTTCCTTTTGACCTTTCATGTTCAATGAAATTAATGGCCCATTACTCTCATTGCCTGTTCAGTTAGTGACCTGCAATTTGACTAAAATGCTTTTATTGACAGCTTGGTTAATGTTGTAAGTTATGTTTGCAGACATATTAATAGCTTTGGATCACCACAACAAGAAGATGCAATGATAACTCTTTCTACATTGGAGGAATACCATTCTGTGAAGGTTGTTCATTATAGTCTGAATAATCAACATTTATGTGTCATTGGACAATATTAGGAAATGACATTGGAGACTCTCCTGAAAGGTTAAGAATTGTGAATTGATCCATCAGCTGACTTTTTTTTTCCTTAGCCTAAATCCAATTACTAGCCTGAACAAGAGCAATCCCATTGAATTAGTTGGATTTGCAAAAGTGTTGACTCGCCATTCATGATATGATTCAGTGTGTACCAGAAAGTACACAGTTTTCCAGAGTGTTTTCAGTCTGGGATTTATAATGTGAAAAGTCTGCATGAGGGGCAGTTTGCAATGAAAACAGCCTTTACTATACTACTCTAAGAGCAAAAGCTGTGGACATATTTAGTAAGATGCAAAACACTCTCAAAAGAAAATAAATATATCTCCTAAACCTGAGGTATGCAGAAACTCCTGATGACAAATTTAGAATTAAGGATGTAAAGTGAGGTGCCATCATTTGCTGACAGTAATACTTTTTTAGGTTAGTGACTGCAGAAAGAGATTGTAATGAGTTCCAAAAATTATATCTCTGCACTGGGAGAATGAGCTTTAAAATGCTAAATGAAAATCCAGTATAACTAAGTGTAATCTGACATATACTGGGGCAACAGATCTTTTCATGCACACTAAAGGGGTGTCAGCTGAGAGAAAACTGAACAATGTTGAAATATGGTTCATCCCACAAAAATGTCAATACAATGTATGTCTGCTGTTAAAAATATAATGTAACAGATTCCACTTTGGGCATAATTAGAAAAGAAGTCAGAAATAAAACTGCTAATATCATACTGCCTTCATACAAATCCATTGTGTGGCCACACCTGGAATGCCATACACCAGTAGCATCACTAGGGGATTCATGGAATGCAGGCTGCACTGGGTGACACTCCAGAAGGTGGGTGGGTGGGTGACACCACAGACAGGATGTGCATGACACCAAAGTGACCTCTCACCCCCGCGGGTGCTGCCAAGGCCTGCACGGTTGTGACTCTGGCTTTTTTTTTTGCCATAAAGGCGCTCTTTCAGCCCACATAGGTAATATTTACACCTGCACAGGTGCCATTGGTGCTGGTTGGGCCTGCACAGTCGTGGTGCAGCTGTTTCTGACCACGCTGGTGTCATTTCTGCCCTTGCAGGTGATGTTTCCACTCATGTGGGTGTTGTGTTACCGTCTCCGCCCATGCAGCTGTGCCTCAGGCCTGCGAAATCACTCCCCCACACCCAGAAGTCCCCCTGGAAGTCCCCCCAGAGATTCCCCCCCACACACACACTGGGTGATACCCACTACAGGATCACCACTACTGTACACGGCATTAAAAAGGGGCATTGGCTAGATGGTAAAGGTGCAGAAAAGGAAATTAGAAAAAAGAAAAGAAAAGGGGAGAGTATATCATCTTTACAGGTGAAATGTAATGTTTAGGGCTGTTTAGCAAAGCAAAAAAACAAGGGGAGACAAGATAGGGATGACTATTCAGTTATTTCCCAGGCTACAGAAATAAGAGATTAATTTGCCTGCCTTTTTGGTTTTCCTTTCACTTCTAGGTAAAAACCTTTTTATCTGAATGAGAATTTTGTCATTAAGCGGCTATGTGGAAGGTGTGTGTTCAGTGGTGTTTGCACATGCTGCATGCACCTTGTCTACATACGTGTTTTGAGCTGCTTCCCTTCATGTGCTCACTGTAGTGTACTTTCAAGCAACCATGCAGAGAATATTTATATATGTATTTATCTAATTGATATCTATCCTACCTTTCTCTTGATGTGGGACCCAAAATACTCAATACAAGGAGACATTTTAAACTCTCATTTTTACTTTTGTTTTGCTTGAACATTTAGTGCACTTCTGAATGATCATTACAGGGGGAGGTCAACTATATTAAACTTCTTGGGGGTCTAATTTTGTCTGGGCTCAGCCTAGTCTTAGGAGCACTCAAGCCCCTCCTGTTCCAGAGACCATGCTGGAAGGCTTTGTCTAAAGAAGCAGCCTTGAAAATGAATTACAGTGCTCCTCCCAATTTCAAAGCATGAAAATTCTCACTCCTTTCAAAAGGAACTTGTTTCCAGTTTGAACTGTAATTCTAAATCAATGAATATCATAAACCAAAGTAAGAGTGAAGGCTTATAAGTTCTATGCTCTGCCACAAAAAGAAAAGCTCTTCACACAGGTACTAAACTATAGCCTCTGAGAGAATGCTTTACTAGATCCCTCGCTCTGATAGGAACATGATTTTATGAGCATTTTGTTTGCTCGCTTGCTTGCTTGTTGGTTTGAGACTGAGAGGAGCATTTCCGACATAAAATCCTTGGAACAGTACAGTGGAATTAATGGCTGAGATCCTATCTGAAGCTGAGGGAGCATAAGGTTCTGCCATTCACCATATTTACACAGATGATCCAATATACTGAAGGTAAAGAGACCTCAATGAAAGGGGGCACAGGAGCCTGGCCAGCAGTGAAGCCAGGGAGACAGGCAGTCATTGTACAGTCTGTCCAAAGAGTTAGTTAAAGGAGGTACTGGTACTAACACGGTATTGAATAGTGTAGATGTGTTGCAGCTGTCAGTTGCTCCAGTGCACTTTGAGGGGTTATCCCCAATTTTTCAGCGATTTTTCTCATTTCATATCTCCCCACCCCCAAATAAAGCAGATTCTAATTAGTGATGTAATAAATTGCTTTTTTAAAAGTACAGTAGAGTCTTGATTATCCGACATCAACGGGACCAGCTTGTAGCCGGATAACCGAATATGTTGGATAATCCAGACCTGCCTCCCCACTTCCCTTCTCCCTGTGGGTGCCGGCGCTTGAGCAGGCACCGCGTGGGGAAAAGGGATGGGGGTGGGGCTCCCTCCTTTCCCTTCTCCCTGCAAGTGCCAGCACTGGCACAGGCACCTGTGGAGGGAAGGGGATGGGGCGGGGCCTCCTCCTCCTCCCTTCCTTCCCGCGGGTGCAGGCACCCGTGGGGAGGAAGGGACGGCTGGGGGCTGCCTCCTCCTCCTCCCTTCCTTTCCGCGGGTGCAGGCACCCGCGGGGAGGAAAAGACAGGTGGGGGCTGCCTCCTCCTCCTCCCTTCCTTTCCGTGGGTGCAGGCACCCACAGGGAGGAAGGGATGGCTGGGGGCCGCCGCCTTCTCCTCCTTCCTTCCTTCCCGCAGGTGCAGGCACCCGCAGGGAGGAAAGAACGGGTGGGGGCCGTCTCCTCCTCTTCTCCCCGGGGCTGCCAGGCAACCGTGGGGAGAAGGGGATGAGACTGTAAGCCCCAGCGGGCCTCGCAGCTGGAAGTCCCGTCCTTTTCCCCTTGGTGGCCTCCCTGATTGGCTGAGAGGGTGGGAAGGGGCGGGACTTCCGGCCGCAAAGCCCCCTGGGGCTTGTAGGCAGCTGAAAGTCTCACCCCTTCCCAGCCTCCCAACCAATCAGGGAGGCTGCCGAGGGGAAAGGGGCGGTACTTCCAGCCGCAAGGGGAGGCGAGCTGAGGGGCTTTTGGCCCCAATCCGATGTCCCATGCTTCTTCTCACGAAGAAGCATGGGACGTCGGATAATCCGGAGTGTCGGTTAACTGAGACTCTACTGTAGTAATTGTCCAATTTGATCCAATTCCATCGTTATGCTTGCATCATTTCCACTGTGCAAATGGTTTCAGAATTTTGGAACATTCACACATGTAACATCCACTGTTACAGTACACAAGAGTGTGTGTGTGTGTGTGTGTGTGTGTGTGTGTGTGTGTGTATTTACACAGTGGAGATGACTGCTTGGAGAACTGCCCAACCCAGTATAATTAAGCAAGTAGAAATTTTCCCAGTATTGACATTAAATTGGATAGAGGCCAATATGGTGAAAGTAACTTTCCAAGCTGCCTATATTTTTTTAATCATGTTGGAATTTCTCCTAAGTCACTTAGGGGTGGGGAATAGGAGTGTATGATTTTTTCTCTATCAATTTAATAAACATTATTAAAATGATGATAAATTTTATTATTAAAACTAACAAAATTCAAATGTTGGAAAAGTAAAACTAAAACTGACAGATTAGGTCATCCCTAATGAGGAACACAGAAGCCTTTTACACCCTGCCAGACTGCTAGCCACCTTAAATATTAATACAAATGGTTTTGGAAGCTGCAGTCCATCAAAATCAAGAGTTCCATACCTAGGGAGCCATATCTGCCTTAGTGGAATGCTGATATTTTTAATCCTAACAATGATCACCCATGAATGTGATGCTGAACTATTTATCTATGGTCTCATTTCTGGTCCCTTATTCATGTGTGTGTGTGAGAGAGAGAAGTTTCATATATACAACATCCACTTTGATTTTCTCTTTACATCTCTTCCTATCTCATTAAGAAGCCATTGCAGGGATTAATTTGCTCTACAGTACCGAACCATTTGACCAAACCTGATAATGATCCCTGCTTCTGACAGCTGTTAGCAATAGAAGGGCCAACTCTCTTATCTCTAGAATGACCCAAAAGGCTACAGAAATTAAATTAGAATCAATGAACCTTGACTAAGTCAAACTCCTGGGAGAACCGGCTGCTAGACTGGAATAAAATCCGTCTAAAACTATGAATCTGTATTTAAGCCTGTATTTCTAATAAAACACAGGGCTGCAGCCCATGCTTATTAACTGTGTGCTTGTAAGAAAATACATTTCATCTTCTACTCAGGGTAAAGTATGGCTACTTGGAAACCCTTTCTTAATGGATAATTTTAGATAATTGAAATAGAAATAGTTGAAGAGGGATGTAGGGTTGTTTAAATAAAGAAATAGTAATGGAAATTTGGCCACAACAGAAAGTAGAGGTGAATTTTCCACTTTTTTCTACCTCCTTTCAGCCTTTCTTTAAAAACAAGTACACCAGCTGCTAAGTTGAGAAAGCCACAGCCTTGACTTGAGCAGGACTTGAGCAGGACTGTTGATAACATTGTGATTTGATTGTCTCTTATTCATAGGGTTGCCATAAGTTGAAGTCAACTTGATAGCAGTGGCATCTCCACTCCAAATGTCAGCCAGTGTGGGGACAGTCTGCTGAGGAGGGGCTGGCGGTGGCAGTGGTGGCAGTATGCTGGCCCCCCAGGCTTCACCAAACCACACACTCACCCTCCTCCTCCAGGGCCAGAGCAGCCTTCAAGGGTGCATTTGCATCCTCCTCCTCCATTCCAAGTTTTTCCCCTGGAGAGGAATCCCAGGATGGAGCCACCTGCAAGGGTGCATGCACAATACTTCTCCTCCTCCATCCTGGACTTCCTCTCCAGGGAAAGGTCCAGGACACAGCAACCTGCAAGGACATGTACACTTCTCCTCCTCCTCCTCTGTCCCAGGCTTTTTCCTTGGAGAGAAAGTGTGGGGCCAGAGAAGCCAGGAAGTGGGAGGAGGATCAAACCTGATGTCACGCCTCCTCTGGTAGTCATCTGGTGTGGTACAAACACACACACACACACACAACCCTGCATCCCTCTAATGATGCCACTGCTTGACATCAATTATCAACAACAACAACAACAACAACAACAACAACAATGCTGGTATACCAATTCAGCTTTTCTGGTAGAATTTCAAGAGATCTATCCTATTAATCATTTCTCAAACACTCCTCTAATGGTTCCCTAACTGCCTTCTCCAATAATTGTTCCATAAATCATTTGTATCAGTTGTAAAACTTATTTTTTTTCCTTTCTACGTGGATACTTATATGCATTTTCCATACATATTTACATAATGCCTGCATTTATTTATACACTTTTCCAGATGTATACATTGCACGTTAAAAAATATTACTTTCATTAATATTGCTCCAAAAGAAAGAGAGGATTTAGTAAGAGATGGAACAAGTATATCTATCACCAAAGCACTCTAAAAGTCAAAGACTGTGAGTGAGTGTGTTAGTGAATGCTTCTGTGTACCTGTGTGACAAAGAGAACAGGCCTAAAGGCTAATAATAATAATAATAATAATAATAATAATAATAATAATAATAATAGATTTCTTTCTAGCCCACCCAATCACGAAGAATCCGGGCGGGTTACAACAATAAAATACAACAAATTACAATAGAGTCAAAAAATCAAACCCTAGACCTGCCACCACCACCCGTGTGAGAAAGATGGGGAGAAGGAGGAAAGACAGAGACAGTATGTAGGAGAAAGCACAAAATGGAATGCATATCCTTGTAGCACTTGTATGATAAAATGTTAATTCCACTGTGATTCATTATGGTGTCTGTTAATTAATCTTCCTGAGGAGACAGCATGAAAATCCTATGAGAAAACTCTTCAAATATGATAATGTAGAAATCTGTCATGTCCAAGGAAGACAGCATCAATTTGACAGGAGAAGGACACATTGAAAGGGAAGCAAATAACAAACATGTTTAGTGAGATAATGTGCAGTTTGGATCAAACGTATTATAAATATCCATGTGTTTGCAAAGTAACATCTGTTCTGTGTCATACTTAACTAGGTTGATCCAGTAAATAACTATTTTGGAGTAGCATGGCTATAATTAATACCCAAAGTGCCTAGCCTTTAAATATGAATGATTTGACCTTTGACATTAGAATATTCCCAAACGACATGCAATGTTCCTTGTGGACAAGCAAGGAAAACTCTCCTTTTCCTTTATTGGTAACTGATTTAGTAAGGAAGTATCAGCCTGTAATGAGACCCGAATCCTACAGTGAGTGCTTCCCAGTTCTTGTGCCACATTTGATTAACTATGTAGATCAGAACTGAAACCAGTGAGAATGTGACCTTGTATTAAACAATGAAGCACATACCTACATGCCCAGTAAAACAGTGGTGCTCTAAATGATGCTGACAATCATATGACAGAAGCTGTGTTTCTGTTGTTAAAAATAATTTGTATCCCCCTTTCTCCCTATGGAATCCACAGAAGCTTACAACAAGGTTAGCACAAGAAACAGCTAAAACTCTGATGATGTCAAAGTTTAAAAAAACACACACACAATTAAATAAACTATTATATTAAAATGTCACTAATTTGTAACAATATAAAATTATTTAAAGGCATAACAAAAGCTCCAAAAAGCTCAGTACATACTCCATATTATGATGACATGATGACCTGGAGCAGCTTTCTCATTGTACATAAATAAATAAATAGACAACCACCAAAATAAAGGGGCCCTTTCTTAAGTTTAGGAGCTGTGCACTTAACCAAATTATGCTTTCTGGAAGACCTTTCTATGTAGTAATTGTATGAACCTACAGAGTTACAGTGGGCTCTTCGTATCTACCGGGGTTATTGTTCAAGACTCCCCATGATCACCAAAATCCACAGGTGTTATATCCCATTATATACAGCGTTGTAGTAAAATTGTGTCCCTTATATGAAATCGCAAAGGCAAAGTGTGCTTTTTGGAATTTATATATATATTTGAGTATTTTCAAGCCATGGATAGTTGAATCCATAGATAAAGAATCTGTGGATATGGAGGGTCAACTGTATTTTTGAAAGGATTTAAAATTATTAACATAATTTTTAAAGTAGAAGGGGACAGAAGAGGGCTATCATCATGGACTATGTTATATATCTATAAAAGTGTTGTTGGTACATATTTGTTTGAAGCTGGCTTGTGTAAAATGCACACCAGTGCATAGCAACCCATTTATTTGTATGTTTTACATGTTTTATTTCCCCAGGGCTTGAATACAAGATGATTCCTAGTGTAACTGAAAAGTAAAAGTCCCAATGTGGCACTGCCATTGGGGACAACATGGAGTTGCCATCCATGGATGCTTGGATCCGTGGATGGCAAGTCCATGGACACTGATGGCTGACTGTACATATAGAGTCAGCCCTCCACATTCGCAGCAATGACTTTTACAAATTTGATTATTTGCAGATTTGATTAATATGGTCTCTCTAGGAATCCCCAGGTCCTCCAGTGTGATATGGTCAACTTTGCCAGAGGGTGAACTGAAGGACATAGAGATTCCTATAGATAATACTTCTCTAGGCATTTGTAGGTCTTCTGATGGATGGTGTGTGTGTGTGTGTGTGCGCGCGCGCGGTTTTTCCACTTTCACAGGGGTCCTGAGTCCCGAACCCCTGCAAATGTGGAAGGCCTGCAGCATGTGTGTGTGTGTGTGTGTGTGTGTATTATATATCAATCACCATAAGGATACTTTGTGCACTTCTCTGTCCTTTTCTACAGCCCCTGCTTTAAAAAGCAATGAGCCTATCTTGCTGTATCAGCACAGTGAGTTTCCACATACTATTTGCACATAATTATATAAGCTTAAGTTGAGCAAGAAGAAGTTGCCAGGCGCATCCAACTAATTATGTTGACCACAGCTCCTATCAAAAGCAGCCAGTGCTAGACTTTAAATCAGAACTGTGCATACATTGCCCTTAGAGATTTATGATGAACAGAGAAATTTGGCAGAAATGAGGCACAAACAATGTGATTCTATTTCTCCAGGAGGAGGAAAAAATTTCCTTTGGAGTGGAACTCATAATTTTTTTTTGATGAAATATTTTATAATTTTTAGTTTGATTGACAGATTGTAGGTGTTAACAATGGCCCTCTCCAGATGGGCCTAAAGTGCGCCCCTGTCACGTGCTAGGGGTTGGATGAGGGCGCACCGCCCATACTGGCCTCACCCCTACCACGTGACGGGGGCATCAAAATGGCGGTGTCCTGTACATACAGGCACCACCATTTGATGCAATGGACACTTAGCATCCGCACGTCCCAGCGTCATTGTGATGCCGCAAGTGAGCCATTGGCGCACTGCAGCATCACAAATGTGCCACAAGAAGAACCCATTTTAAGGGTTATTTTTGCTACATGAGGGAGCCGTGCAGTTTGTCCGCTGCGGCTCCCTCACACAACAAAACAAGGTGCAGGTAGACCATCCTTTTTGGGCGGTCTGTATCTCGCCAATCAAACCCCACCTTACTTTTTTTTCTGCTGTCTTTAGCTTCACAGGAGCAACTGGCTACTGCTTTCCATCTTCCTGGGCCCTGGATCTAGTTATTGTCTTCTTCTTCTTCTTTTTAATTTTGTTTTGGAGAGGTTGGGTTACATGATATAATACATTACTGTCGTTATAATGCACACGATTACCTTCTGTAAGTCATCCTTCTCCCCCCCGATCTTACAAAAAAACCAAAGGAAAAAACAAACAGAAAAAAATAAATATTATTATTGTTGTCCGACTCCGGTTTGCTATTGCTGTTGAGCTAATAAACAAAATATTCTTATTCTATTAAATAAAATTGCCATAATATCATCTGGTCCATTTCTTATTTACCTTCGCTTTTCATACTGCATCCAGACTTCACAACTAAATATTCAGATTTTTCCAGAAAGTCACCGTGTAAACCTGTTATTATGGAATTGTACATGTACATTCTACATATCTTTGACCTAGATCAGATTTTCAACATATAGATATACAATAATAGATCTTATAACTTAAACATCTTGATGATTTCATTATAGTAGGGTGTAGATTTAATATAATGATACTTTAGAATTCTTTACTTCTTTCCTTATTAAGGGGTTCGTGAAGTTCTATATATGACAGCTGTGATTGAGAACTGTGTATCTTCTACTGTCATTTCTATTCTCTGTGTCTTATCTCTCATCTATATTTACCATTTCCCCTTTTCAATAAAGTTTATCAGTAGTTTCCAGTCTTTATTCCAGCCTTCTTTCCATTTTCCCTTTAACATCATTGTCATTCTGTCCATTTTGATCATCTCTACACTTTTTCTTAACCAGTCATGTATCTTTGGTGTTTCTGTATGTTTCCATTTGTGTGCATATACCATTCTTGCAGCCGTTATTAAGTATAGAATAAATTTTAAATGTTTCCTTTCTTCTTCTCCATCAATTATATTTAAGAGAAAACACTCTGGTCTGAAGCCAAATTGAATTTGTAAGATATTTTGAATATATTTGTGTATTGTTTTCCAGTATTTGTTAGCTTCACCACATGTCCACCACATATGGTATAAAGTGCCTGGTTTTGCTCCACATTTCCAACATTTTCCTTCTTTACCTTTTCTCATTTTAGCAAGTTTGTTCAGTGAGAGGTACCACCTATGGAGCATCTTATAATAATTTTCCCTTACATCGGCCGAGAGGGTAAATTTTAAGTCCTGTCCCCAAGATTTTTCCCATTTTTCCAACATAATATTATATCCGAAATTCTTAGCCCATCTAATAGTACATTCTTTTATTGTTTCTTGCTCCAATTCTCTTTCCAAGAAAATCTTATAAAGTTTAGAAATTGTTGATTTTTCTGAAGTCAAGAAAATTTTGTCCAACTCACTTTCTTCTTTCCTGAAACCTTCTTGAATTTTATCTTGTTTAAATCTACCATTAATTTGATTAAATGGGAACCAATGACATATAAATCCTTCTTTTTCTAATTCCAAACTAGATTTCAATATAGGTTCTGTTTTATCCCATTTTAGTTATTGTCTTCTATTAATTATGCTGCTGATTCAGGAGACAAGACCTGCCCATACAAAACAGTAGTGTGCAGGATGTTGTGGACCAAGAGCTGGACTTGTGAATTTCAGCCAAGATGCACATGCAACTTCCAAGGCTTTATTTCTTCCGAAGCATTCAATGATTCCAGCTCTCCATCTGGGCAAGCAACCTATTTACTCTTCTGTCCAGTTGCAGTGATAATTATAGGGGCTTCTGAACAGTTCCATAGGCAGCGTTCAAACAAAGCATGCTCATGTAACCATAGAATTCAGTGACTTGGCCATGTTAGTCTGGCATATCAGTATGCAGAGTGGTCTTGTAGCACCTCTGAGACTAATGCCCTATACATACTTGCAAGAAAGGCTGGCCTTTGGATGGAGTCGGGGTGCAGCATCCTGATGACACACACCCTGACTCTGCCCCCAGGGTGCCACAATGCCATATGCTGCTCCAGATAGCACACAACATCATGGCATGCCTCCGTCGCTGCATCCACATGATGCAATGCTGAAGGGGTGCCATACAGCCATGAGGCTGCCGCTGCCCCGATCTGGCCAAGAAAGGGGCGGCATCCTGCCACCCCTTAGGGATGGTTTGTAGAGCTCCTAAATGATGAAAAGATGTTGTAGTGTTCATAGACTTGTTTTATTTCCTCCAAGGACATAGACCAAGTCTACAAAAGGTTATGCTGCAAAATCTATATTTGAGCAAAAAGACATAGCTTTGTGCAGAAAACTGCATATTTTGCACAAAATACTCTGTTGGGAGGGGGGATGAAATAGTGCATTAAAATATTTTTTTTGTTTAAATGCAATGAAACAATGAAAAAAAGGTGCAAAAACTTTGGCAATCATGTCCCGTAAGGAGAAAACCTTTGAAAGTCTTGTGTGTAAAAAATGGCAAAGGGGCAAAACAGACACTCTTGACAGAGTGGCATCTCACCACCCCTTTCAGCATCAGATTAGGGCCATGGCAACTGCATGCCACAGCCCTGATCTGACACTTTGCTGGTTCTAAACGAAATGGCAAAATGCCACTCCTTTTAGAGCTGGCGAAAAGGTGCCCTTGCTGCCGCACTGGCACTTTTGGGCACTCCTTTCAGCATGCGTCATACAAACACCACACCAAAGGAGCACCGTGATGCCACCCACTATTCAGTTGGGCAGGCGGCGTGATGCCAACATGTGGGCAGCATCGGGGTGTGCGTCATCCAAAAGACATGCCCCCATGCCACCCCCACACCAGCATTTCAAGCAGGCCTGTTTAGCCCCAAAGTGAAGATGTACATCTTGACATTACAGTGTATTTAAGCAAATTTCACAATATGAAATCCCCTCTGATTAAGTACTCCAATCTGTTTTCTTCCTAAATCATGAATATTCCTTGCTCTCCTTCTCTAAGGGAAAAAAAAGAATAACTCCCAACTTCACTGTGTGGAATAAAATGGAAATATTTAATTGGATTGGCAACAAAGAGTGGCTCCTCTTTTTTTTTCCTGTGAAGGAAGCTTGTGAAATAACAAGATGTTGCTTGCACTAAAGCGATAAGAAAGGTACCCATGTGTCACTTCGAATTAACTGCTACAGCACAATAAATTTCTGAATTTAGATTCATTTGAAGCTCAGTGTTGACTGCTAATTAACCTACTGAAAGACACACTTTTGCAGCTAATTGTAAATGAAGCTGTATGCCTTTTGAGTATTTGGAAAAATCATTCTGTTTTGCATTGGTTTGAGTTGCACAGCTATTGTACTTGTGGTGGCTCCTGAAAATTACATTGTGTGTACCAACTTTCGTGTTGGCAACCTGATGCTCATGTCCATGAGCCATACTCCAGCTGAGTTCATAAATGTCAAGAGCAATCAGAAATAGAACTCGGCTTGGCAACAAACCCTGAGGCAGTAATTGTGGTTGGAAAAGTCAAGTAGGGTTTCCTTGTAGTGACACTACAATCTTGAGCCCTGTCACTAAATGGTAAGAAACTATGAGTCACAATTTTAAATTTCTCACAAAACTTTAGAGTGACTGATTACTGTAAGGCAAAGTAGTCCACAATTTTAAAATAAAATCACAGTGACGTGGAAGATAAAGTGACAATATGTTGAAATACTCTGTGTCAATTTGAAGTATTGGTTCACGGCAGCTTGATATCAAAGGTCTCCTCAAACTTGGAGCCAGCCTAAACACAACACAGATGTCCTCATCTGTCTTATTCTACTTACTTCATGATTGACACTAGACAAACTAAAATTTTGCCAGAATACCACTTTTACTTTTAGCTCTTTGCTTATCGGTTTATTATTAGCAGCAGTTCAGCACCTTTTGCATTGGATTTTGTACCCACATCTGCCCCGAACTCCCTCTCCCCTCCGCAGCTCTTTGGACCAATAAAAATTATGGTGAGCTCCATTCTATAGTTATCCCATAGGATCTGATCTGGTTTTCATCACTTTGCCCAGAATTCTTTGTTCTCTGAATTCTTCACCTCTACCATTTCTTCCAACACTTATTGACCCTTATAACTTGTTATTGTATATTATTTATACCACTACATTTTTATATAATAAATCATTAGTTCACCTACCTCAGCTATAGACATTCCCTTCTTGATTATTCATTTGAGCTCAAGTGAGGATTTTGGACTAGGATGTCAGTTTACCATCTGTCTCAATTCCTATCCTGTTCTATAGTATATCTCTTTGCCTAACAAACATCAGATCATTTTTGAGATTTATATTTATTTCCTGGGCTATTTATATTTATATTTATCTACTGGGCTCTTGGTTATATATGCCCCACTGTTGACAATCAGTTTAGTGCCATATAAACCTACCACCACCATTACCTATAGGGATGTCTGAAATGATCCCAGAAGCATGTTATAGTTCTATACAAAATAATTTATTTATTCAGCTGTGCCATCTTAGGAGAAACCTCCAAAATGACTCAGGTTTTTCTTTAGGTGAAATCGAAAAGTCATTCACTGTGCAAACAAGGGCTGGTAACAGTTTCAGAACAATTATATTGAAAGCGCACATTTTACTCTTAATTGTCTCCAAGTAGTCTATTATTGACACATTGATAAGGGAGAATGGGCACTCTCAAATACTCTGATGTGGACTGGGAGCCAAAAAAAACCTTTAAAAACAGTGTGTAACATGTTTTATTTTAAAAAAAAAAATTTAAATCTGGAGATAAATTCAGATGAAGCTAGTTTTGGAAGCAACCTCAAATAGTTTTTATTTCAGCTCAGTGAAATGTTGCAGAACGCTACCAGTAGTTTCAGCTCTACAACCATGGGACATGATGAAAAAGGTCTCATCTAGAAGCAAGTAAATGCTATGCTCTCCTGAGAATCTTTTAGATGTCACATTTATGGCACAGCAAAATATGGTTTCCAGTAAACTTAGGGTGTCTCCTGAATACAGATGATTTGCAGTTTGATTTGCTCTTCATCTTTCAAGGTTAACATCTTTTCTGGCTCTATTTAGGTGAACATAGCAAGTCCCTGTGTGCACAGAAACAACTGCATCTCAGCAGTTACCTTTTCAATTCACATGTGATGCTCTGCATAGGAAAAACTGGTTATGATTTCAAGGATCAAGTTGGTTTGGCACTTGTTCAAACCCAGAAAAATATTACTTACTGTAAGGTCGGAAAGCCTGATTTATGTTATCACATAAAATTCTATGTTGAGATGCTGCGCAATTATCTAATGTGGTATATATCTTGTATGCAAATATTAAGGAGGAAAATATTTTGCATGAGCCCTCCAAATAATTCACTAGTGTGGGAAACTAGACTGGCCTCTCTCTGCTCTTTTTCAGTCTACTCAGGCCCTTGTGTGTTAACTTTCAGTTGTAGGAGGTTTTTCAAAACCATTTTAAAACTTTAAAAATTACTCTTTTTAATACAACTGCTTGTTTAATTGTGCCTTTTAAAAGCAATTTTATATTATCCATCGTTTTAAAACTATTCTATTTTAACTCATATTGTGGGCCCCTAATATGAGAAAAGCAGACTATAAATAAAAATAAATACTAAATTAACAAATGGAAGCAATGAATGAGGAAACATTCATTATTTTTTTTATAAATGCTACTAAGATTGATGTTAGCTGTATTCTGGTTCAGTTTTGTTGCAAGCCCCTTTCAGCTCCTGGTAAAAAGTCTGGATAATAAACAAACAAACAAACAAACAAACAAAGAGACCATTGTTTTAGTTATTGTTTGTGAACACTTCACAAGAAGAATCACTTCAAAAGGGTAATTGTGAAAGCATGGTTCCATAACCTCAAATTAGTTAATTCTATACTTATGGTTTTAGCAAGTGAAATGTTACTTCCTATTTTTCAAAAGTAAGAAAAACAGGGCAATGCATTTATTATTTTTAAAAAGGCACATCTGAAAGCTACAAGCCTTATGCCCTGTGGTAGAAAACAAAATCTTCTACCATCCTCTGTCACTGTAGCACCAGCAGGCAGAAGAATGTGAGATAGAAGCAAAAAAACACAACCGAAGCCATGTGTCATATTTCTTCCAGCAGTTTTTCAACTACAAAGTTAAAATTTTAATGCAAGAAGTGTGATATTATTTTGCATTGAGTTATGACCATAATGCACAAGTTACAAGCCTTTACGATTGGGGGGGGAAAGAATGAAGTGTAAGTACTTGTTACGTGCAACATGTTCCTTCCTAGACCAGTGTATATCCCACTCTTTTTTCAGTTGGGGGAAAAGCAGCAGTCCCCAGCAAATGCAGGCAGGCAGAGCTTTGTGCTTCGCTACAGTCCCAGAGGATCTTGGCCTTGGATTACAACTCCCATAATCCTCTAACATTTCCAGTGATGGCTGAAGCTTCTTAAAGCTGAAGTCAAAAGCAAAGTTTCATCTCCTTGCATATCAGATAACTCTGAGCAAAGACAGCATTTTGCAGAGGTGTGATGTCTGTGTACTGTTCATCTCACTTCTTGAATCTGATCCTACCATGCTAACTGAAGGTAGAGATTTCAACATTTTTTTTTCCTTCTAAGCACTTGCTGCCTCACCTTCCTTCTGCTAACTTGATCCCAGGTCAAGTCTCCAAGTGCTTCCAAAGTATTTTTGTCAGTTTTCAAATGCCATCTAGCTAGTGTATATCTGGACTAATAACAAGCCACATCCATTTTTCATAGCTACCCCAGCATTCAGGCTTTGTATTCTGGCACAAAGCTCTTAAAGATGGGTGAAAAGTTGCACCTTTGGCAGGTAGGAGGCCTATTTTAATAGCTCTGTGTTCCAAGTAAGTGATAAAAAGAAAATTCTAACTCTCCATTTAAAAAAAAGCATGGAAGTGGAAAGGGATTGAGGAATTGATTTCTTTACCTCTTTGTGACATGGGGCAAAAGCAACAGTGTGAGAAACAGTGGCCACATGATCAGAAAAAATACCAGCCTGCTCTGCTCTTATTCATTTAACGAAAGCTTGATCAGTGGAAATCAGAAAGTGAAGCTTTTTTCACTTTAGGGACATAAGTAGTGCCTCTTGTTACCCTTTATGGATCATACTGCTAAAACAACAGCAATGCAGAAAGCTGTCCTCTACTCTTTGAGCATATGCATCAATTGTGTCTATTGTGAGCATGTTCACCATGATTTCTTAAGGGGACAGAGAATTATTATTATCAACAGACTGACAAATAGATCTATTACATGCCCATCAGCTATTGTGGGTGAAAAGTTTATTGTTCACTAAAGGGTATGCTGTTGTTGTTGTTGTTTTAAAAAATACAGTTGATTGTTTTAGTTAACCATCTGAATTAAGTTAGTTTACTGTCAGCATTTTCACACTATGAATTATCGCAACCCATTGCACAGTTAATGGATGAAACATCTGTTTGTCTGTACTGCTTTCTATACAGTTTTCATTTTTTTCTGGTTTATTGTATCTGTTACCACACCAGTTTGTGAATTTTAAAAAAGTTTACATGAAAATTTGTACATCTCGGTACATTCTCCAGATGTTTCAACCTCCAGTTCCCATCAGCCTTACTCACCATGACCAATGGTAGGAGACTGAGAAAGCTTTAGTCCAAATCAAAGATGGTTCCCCACTCAGTGGCCACCTCTGCCAATATCTAGGTGAATGCATATACTTGTGAGTTGTGATTTAATGGTGCACTGTCAGGGTGTTAAGAACATTAAAACAAAATACTGTGGAATAAGGTCCATTTAGCACAGAATCCTGATTTCTACTAGCTAGGAGGGGCATACCTGAGGCTGCAGTTGCACTGCAAAAATAATGCAATTTGATACTGCTTTAACTGCCATAGCTCCATGCTATAGAATCCTGGGATTTGTAATCTGTTGTGCCACCAGAACTCTGTAAGAGAGAAGACTAATATCTCACAAACCTACTATTCCCAGAATTTCATAGCATTGAGCCATGACAGTTAAAGTGGTATCAAACTGCATTAATAACAACCTGAGGTGGTCATAGGCAGGACAGAAAAACACTAGCCCTAATATTCAGTGGCAGATGTCCTTTGAGACTAGGGATGGGGGAGATCAGTGTGTGGTTATGGGGAATGAATAAGGGTTCTTCCTTTCAAATAAGAATTCTGCTCCCTCAGTGAAATTTTCCTTTAGCCCCTAATTTCTAGCATTGCAGAAAGTGAGATATTGAAAATTACTTACACCTAGAAGTCTTATATTTGCTGTATCTGTATTCCCTTGGAAACTCTGCTTGCCTCTTTGGATGCCTAAATTGTATCACTAAATGCTCAACTGAAGCCCAAGTGATGCATTGCTAGAAAAATCTGAAAACTTCTTTGGAAGAAATCATTATTTTGGTTTCTCCCCTGTGTAGCTACACCCCAAGGGGAGACATTTGTGCAATCTCTATTTTAATAGATAGCTGTGTTAATATATAACTAAATCTTACTGTTTCAAAACTCATACAGAAACTGAAACTCCTTTTCTCCATTTTTCATAATGAAATCCGACATAAAAAATGCATACTAAATTGCATATATTAAGGGATCTATACAATTGATGCAATTGGATACAAATTTTAAAAACTCAAAATTAAGAGATGCATTCATCTCTGTCTAAACCTGGAGATTTTCTATAAATGCAATGAGTATATACTTGTGCACAGATCTATCTAAACTCTTTCTACAGCTAGATAGGCATAATTTTAGTAAATAAACTCCATTCAGTGTGAGAAAGTTGTGATAGTCACCCACTCAATTAGATATAAAGTGAAATGTTGAGATACCTTTTTAAAGCTCTGGAACAATAAAATAAATAGCCTTGGGTGAAAGGCTGTAGTTACTTGGATGCAGAGAAAACAGAGACTGGCTGAATGTATTGAATCTAGACGGTGCAGATGGTTGAGAACTTTATTCCAGGGGTTTTTTTGTGAGAAGAGCTTACTTGGATTTGCAAAATTCTTCATAAATTTAATACCTGAGATTTCATACTTGAGATTTTTTTTTTAAAAAAAAGTCAGAGAATACAAAATGGACAGATCTATCCAACCCTAGAAGAATATTGAAGGAAACAGCTATAGAAAGCTAGGACGTTTCATCCCCTCCATCTCCTTCTCCCTGTGCCTCTCCCTCTCTTCCCTAATAGTTCCTCAGTCTTTCCAAGGTGGCACATTTCGGCATGCAGAGCCCCTGATAACTCTTTTATTAGCTAATTTCTCTGCTCACTAAAGTGCACTTCCAAGGAAAAGCAACAGTAGACCAATTTGTCAGCTTGTAGGAATCTATCACAAGCTTGTAAAAATCATCCACTTTTCAGAGATTGATGGACTCAGACTGTTGTTTACCAAGAAGCAGAGCAAGCAGTCATGTCAGGGCAAAAGAAACCAAACACTACAGATATAAATCAAAGTTAAAGCTTCTCCCCTGACAAAGACTGCATGCCAGCCCTGCTATGTTCTCCTTTGCTCATTCCTGGTGTGTCAATGCATACATAATCTTTGCTTCATTTTTTTGGTAATGGGATCCCAAACAGAGACATTATGACAGATCACAGCTCTAAATGTACACTGCTCCTGCATACTGAAGAGACACATGAATGCTACCTAGACACTACATAGCTAATGCATCCGTTCTAAAATGTATAATGGAAAAAACAGAATAGCCACTGACCCACTGAAGCCTTTCTAATACCCACTTCAACACGGATTTTAGATAGGGATATGGACCTTCATTCATTTTGTTCTCATTGCAGCAACATGGTAAAACTGAGCAAGGAGATCATGATTCCATACTGAGGCACTTCTTTACTTGATCACTCTAAGCTTAGTGACACACCACTTGTAGCCCTTTAGATGCTGTTAAACTAGAGCTCCCATCTTTCCTCACCATTGGTGATGCTGGCTAGGTCTGACAAAGTTGAAGTCAACAGCAGGTAGAGGGGCACAAGTATCCTACTCCTTGTAGATGTTAAACAAATGCATGGAGATGAGCAATGACATCTGGATTGGAATGGCAAAATGCATGCAGCCCCTGTAACTTACTAGCTGCAAGGGAGGTTGTTTAGTGTACTGATCATCCACCAAACTTCTTTTAGACTGATGAAAAGTTCTCCCTAGGTTAGAAGAAGACCGGGGGATAACCCATGAAGGTCTACATAATCCATAAACCTGGTGTTTCAAATGGCATTTTGGTTGTGAGCAATCATCGGTGGAGTGGAGGAGACTAAGGCTATGAACATAGCCCACCATGGTAAAAGCCTGTAGAATGACTGACACAAACTCTGCAAAACCAACTTTCTAAATAAAGTGGAACAAATGTGTTGGATTGTGCTGGAGAGTGGCTTTCTGATTTGGATCGTGAAATCATTACTTCAAGAGATGTTACTTCTTCAGACAATCAAGAGAATGAGCATACTGACCTGAGAATATTTTAAAGAAAAAAAGTGTATTTGTTTGCTTGTTTGTTTTACAAAGAGCAAACAGTGTAGAACTGGGGACTTGAGGAGTAAAGGAACACAATATTTAATAAAAACAAATTGAAGAATAAAAGGACCTAAATTATATATATAAAAAAGATAATAAAAATAATGTTTTGAAGTGGGAAAATGTGATTTGTTTATCTTTAAAGAGCAGTGGGTTGACAGAACAAATAGAGTTAGTTGCATATTTCACTTGATGTGAAATAGGAGCCCTGGTGGGCAGGGTTAAATGCCTGTCTGCAGCCATTCACTCAAAACCACAAGGTGTGAGTTCAAGACCACAAAAGGGCCAAGCTCAACTCAGGCTTGCATCCTTCCGAGGTCGCTAAAATGAGTTCCCAGACTGTTGGGGGCAAATTAGCTACTTGCTAATTAGCTTACTTGCTGTTCACGCTATGATCGTTGAATAGGTATATAAATAAAAAATTAATTATATTATTATTTATTGCGACCTTGAGCTCAATGCCAGGGGTGGGGATTCTTTTTTCTTTCTTTCTTCAGTCTGACAAGGAACTTGGGAGGGCAAGCTCCAGAAGTTAGTGTGTCTAAAAGCGTGGAGAAGGGCTGGAACAAAATGCCACATGTAGTTATCAGCAATTTGACCATTTTTTCAGCAAGCATGCAAAGAAGCACTGAGTCCCAT
Organism: Sceloporus undulatus; assembly: GCF_019175285.1. Classification (NCBI taxonomy): domain Eukaryota; kingdom Metazoa; phylum Chordata; class Lepidosauria; order Squamata; family Phrynosomatidae; genus Sceloporus; species Sceloporus undulatus. Next base: position 208,998,802 of record NC_056523.1, read on the forward strand.
TTGGGATCAAGCCTGCCTTTTCCCCTACAAATTATTGAAAACAGTACAAATTAAAAATATAAAAATATCAGTAAATACAGTTAGCCCTCCATGGGGCTCGATAGACTGCCCCTTTTCATGCAGGATTGTGGTGGCGGCAACTGCATGCCATAGCCCCGATCTCGCCTTTCCTTGGCACAAAAAGGAGCCACAAAAAGTAGCTCCTTTTTGCACCCTGGAAAGGACACCATAGATGCTGGTGTGTGGCTTTTCCACACTCCTTTGACACTGTGTTATGTATATGCAGTGCTAGAGAAACACTGTGATGACATGTACCATGTGGAGCAGTACATAGCATCACGCCGGCCTGGGGGTAGATTTGGAGAATGTGTCATGTGGAACCCCGACTCTGTCCCCAGGTCAACCTTTTCTGCCAGTCTATACAGCCTCCAAATTCACAGATTCTTTATCCATGGATTCAACCATTCATGACTTGAATATATATATATATATATATATATATATATATAGAATATAAATTGCAAAAGCAAAACTAGATTTTGCCATTTTATATAAGAAATACCATTTTGCTATACTACTGTATTTTAGGACTTGAGCATTCATAGATTTTAGTATCTACAGGGTTTCCTGGAACCAAACTTCAGTGGCTACCAAGGCCCCACTTTATATATGCAATTAATTTTACATCAAAATCTAATCTAAACCTAAAAAATAATCTATAGAGTCAAAATCATTCAAAATTCATGAAAAGAAAGGCTATAAATATGAACAGAACAGAACAGCATTACACGCCATCGAAGTCAATTTCTAACACCTGTAAAAATATGAATGTTTTCACCTGTCAATGGAAGAAGAGCAAGGAGAAGCCATCCCAGCCTCCCTAGGGAAGAAGTTCCAAAATTTGGGAGCAGTCACTAAGAATACTCTCTCCCTTGTTCCCACCAAATGTTCCAGGGAAGGCAGTGGGATAGAAAGAAGGATCTCTCTTCCCTTTACAAACCCACCAGAACACTGAAATTATCTGGAGAGGCCCTCCTCTCTGTCTCACCACCCTTTGAGGTGCATTTGGTGGGAACAGGAGAGAGGGCCTTCTCAGTGACTGCTCCCAGGCTCTGGAACTCCCTCCCTAGGGAGGCCAGGCTGGCTCCATCCCTGCTTTTGTTTTGGTAGCAGATAAAAACATTTTTATGCTGCCAGGCTTTCTCACACTGGCAAGTGTACTGTATGAGTCCAATAAAGAGTAAATTTGAACATGTAATGTTTGTAACTTTTTGACAAAGTTTAATTGTTTTTATACTTTGTATTTTTATTGTTTTGTACTGTTTTAACTTGGATTATTTTAAATTTTGTTAGCTGCTTTGAGTCCCTGTACTAAAAGGAAGGCGGGAAATAAATAAACTTAGAACTCAAATTTGCTCATATAGGAAGATACGGTCCTTCAAATAGCTTTGACATGAGCCATATAAGGATTTATGGTTCATAACCAGCACTTTGAATCCAACTGCATCATTTCTGCAGTGCAGATGCAGCCTATGACAGACATCTGCTTTTATTCCAGGTCCTTTAGTAGATTACAGATACGGTTGCTTTCCTATTCAGTTCTTCCGTGTGGGATAAAGTGTATAATTTTTTTCTAAACTCATAGTAATCACACTGATGGATAATCTGTATATATTAAATGGGAATCCAATACTGTTGCTTTTAAACAAACTGTTTCTCTATCACTTTTAACAATGAAGTTACAGCAAAGGGAATGGGGATGATCTTATGCCAACCATTTCTCTAAAATGTTTCAGCATTATGTGTTGCAGGAGTAAGGTTGTAAGTCGAAGTGGTTTTAGTGTTTCCCATTAAATCAATAATCCCATTTACAATAGCAAAATGGAACTTGGAGACTGCTGTGAAGTTTGAGATAGAAATAATACTAATAAAAATCTCTTCTGGGATTCAAATGGAAGAGAGATTTGAGCTCTTGAAAATGTGCAAAACCATGAAGAGAAAATGTACAAATGCAGAACATAAGCTCCTTTTGGCTCAACATCTAATGCATATACTAAGCAGATGCAGATACTAGAAATGGTTGTCTTTCACATATTTTACTTGGGAGATGGCTGCTAAATGGAGTGGAGGTAGAAAATGCTACTAGTGCTGTCAGGTTTTCAAAACAGCAACATAGGACAGTCAAAATTCATAGCGTGCAGCACTGATAACAAGATAGTATCTTTGTGGACAATATGTGGACAAGACACTTGAAGCAATTCACCCACCACACATAAGCTCAAACAAAACCATCTTGGCTGATAAAGTCTAGTAGGGATGAAATGACTGGTCCCCCCCCCCCTCCAGGGATGGTAAATGCCTCACTATGTCAGGGGAAGGTGTCTGCTGCCCTGAAGAGGACCTCCTTGCACTACTACCCTATTTTAAGTATCCCCTTTGAGGGCAAGGTGCTTTAGTATGTGGTGACATTCTTGGAGGGAACAGATTTCTACATCCACTTCAATCTGGTTTCAGGTAAGGGCATGGTATCAAAACAGAGCCCGAACAGACAGGTCAAAATAAAGTCACTTTGGAAGTATGCTGTTTAAATGATGCATGCGTCCTAAGAGGCCGGGAGACGTGCCAAAGCCACGTTCCAGTTCTAAGGACATTACCGCACTACACTATTATTACACTGCTACTGTTCTGGCTGCCTCCTGTTGCATTTTGGGGTTTGTAGTTCAGTGAGACCTAAGAGCTCTCTAGCTGAATATTCTAAATGCCCTTCCCTCAACTGCAAATCCCAGAATGAAATAGGAGGCAGCCAAAGCAGTTAAAGTGGAATAGCAGCGCTATAAGGGTATAGTGTGATGATCTAGTCAAACAATAAAATACTTTACATAAACTAAAACAGATTCAACATCATAATGCATTAAAACTTTTTTTTAAAAAAACTGTTTTTAATACATTATGATGTTGAATCTGTTTTAGTTTATGTAAAGTATTTTATTGTTTGACTAGATTGCCACACTACACTCTTATAGCACTGCTATTCCAGACTGCTCTGGCTGCCTCCTGTTGCTTTCTGGGACTGGATTAGCATGTTTTACCATACCTCAGAGCCCAGACAAATGCTTGAACTCTGCAGACTTGGAGCTTTTTTGTCTCCATTAATATAAACACAAGCGTCTTGTATATGTTTCTGTTCCTAGAGGACAGGATATGAATATGTTGGCAGGGTTAATGCATGTATACAGGTGCCCAGATTAATTGGCTTTCTATCCTGTTTATTAACTATATACACTTGTTGAATTTGGGCTCACTTGCTGAAGCCTAGCTCGTTTTTTTTAAAGAATCCTGCTTAATATCATTTTGTGTTACTCACTTTAGTTCCTCCCGATCTCTAAGCATCCTCTACCAACTCTGATTTCCATCTTTTCTAGCTTCAATGAAAAAGGGGGGAGGAGACATTTTAGTTTATCCTGCCAGCTTGCTAATAAATTTGCACCTGTAAAAGAGACATATTAAGAACAACAAATCCATAGTGTCATCAAGAATGTCCAGCAGGACTAAGACAAAGCAATAATGTTTTTAAATCTAGGTTTATGTGTGTTAGGAGGACCACTTCTCCCTTAACCTGGCTGTAGCTACTGTGTTTTAGCCAAATAAATATTTATTGGTGATGGACCATAAAAGTTGATATCACCACTGAGATAGAAAAGGCAAATGAGGATGTCATTTTAGAACCATTCTTAGGCAGTTAGAAGCCTACTAAAACTTCTTATTGGGGTGTTTGCACTACTTTAATAGAGCAGCATGAACACTAATTTCTCAGAGCTACATAATGTGGGTGTATCTGGGGAACTAGCCTTATTGCTGAAGGAATGGCCATCTGTGCTGTGTAGCTGCCATCCTGCTCATTGCTCTAGATAAGTGGATAACAACAAATAAAAGAAATTACATAGGTGAATCTCTACAGGCTAGGAATGAGGGATGGTCTGATTCAGTTTACATTTATCGCACTGCGTCCTTCCATTCCGTTCTGAGCACGGAACGGAAGGAGCAGGGACGAGTGCGGAACAAGTTGGGGACAGATTTTACCGCACGCACATGTCCTTCATTCGTTCTGTTCCCCCTCTCTTCCGTTCTTAATCCATTCCAGAGGGGGAAATTTTTGAGCATTGTTCTGAACAGTTCTGAAAAAGTGTTCCCTCTGGAACAGAATGAGAAGGGAAGAGAGGGGGAATGGAACGAGTGAGGGACGGGTGTGTGTGGTAAAATCCGTCCCCCACTCGTTCCGTTTCCTGCCGGGCCGGGCCAAGAACCCGGTGAGATAAAGTTCTTAGAGACTTATCATGTGAGAAAACAAAGCAGACATGGAGCCAGAGAGTAGGAGCTTTGTGCTTTACCACATCATGCCATAATGCTTCAGTTCTTTTTCCATGGGAGATTATTGTAAGGATCTATCTTTTGTCCAACAGAATTTCCAACTAGAAAAAGGCACACTTTTACAATAGCAATAGCAAGTACATTAGTTCTATACTACTTATCAGTGCGTTTAAACACTCCCTAGTGGTTTACAATGTGTAACCCAATTGCTCCCAACAAGCGGGATACAACTGTCTCCCATGGGAAGAGAACTGAAGCACTATGATATCATGCAGTAATGCATGTAGAAAGCCACTACTCACTGGCTCCATTTCCATTTTCTTTTCATGTGTTATAAGTCTAAAGGTACTTCATGCATATGCCTATATGAGAGGGACATTCTTGGATATTTTCAAGTCAGGTCACTAGTTTAGTAAATGATAGGAATTGTGTAGATGTCATTTATCTGAATTTCAACAAAGCTTTTGATAAGGTCCTCCACACTATTTTAATTAGCAAACTGAGTAAATGTGGAAAAAATGGGCACACTGTCAGATGGATCTATAATTGGTTAGAAAACCATGCTCAAAAACTCATAGCCATACTTTCATATTGGAAGGAAGTCTCAAGTGGAGTGTGTCAGGGTTCTGTCTTAGGGCCTTTACTCTTCCAGGTTTTTATCATCAATGATTTCAGTGACTGAGTGGAAGCAATTCTTATCAAGTTTTCAGATGACATAAATCAGGGAGGGGTAGTTAACACATTGGAAGATAGGAAAATAATTCAAAATGACCTAGATAAACTAGAAAACTGGGCAGGAAATAATAAAATGAAATTTAATGGAGACAAATGCAAAATTCTAAATTTAGGCCACAAAAAGCAATATACCTGTACAGGTATAGGATGAGGGTTATATATGGTCCCAATATATTCTGTGCTGGTCAGGCTTCATCTGGGTGCCTCATTTCAAGCAGGATATAGACAAGTTGGAACAGGTTCAGAGATGGGCAATGAGGATGTTAACGGAAAACAAAACCTGTGTGGAAAGGTTGACATTACTGGGCATGTTCAGCTTGGTGAAGAGAAGACTGAGAGGTTATGTGACTGTACTCTTTAAGTATTCAAGGACTGTCACAGAGAGGAGGGTGCAGGCATGTGTTCTGCTGCCTCAGATCTAATGGTTTGAAGTTAAAGGACAGTATATTTCAACTGAGCATTAGAGAGGCCTTCTTGACAGTAAGAGCAGTTTGATAATGCAACCAATTGCTTAGCCAGCTAGTGGAATCTCCTTCTATGGACATCTTTAAAAAGAGGCTAGGCAGCTGGAGATGCTTTAGCTGGATATCATGCGTCGAGCATCTTTGGTGGCTCATGATGTCCATTCCAACTCTTTGATTCTATGATAGTCACACATTTCAGAACTTTGTGACAGAGTTCTCTAAAGGAGATAGATAGATAGATAGATAGATAGATAGATAGATAGATAGATAGATAGATAGATAGATAGATAGATAGATAGATAAAAAGATAGAGCAGATAGGCAAGCAATAATATATGCATTTCTTACTAGTTTCTTCTGGATTCCAGTAGGATGCAGTTAATCACTAAAAGTAATAAACCAACTTAATAGTTCAATCAATAAGCAAAATATTCTGGCTTCCACCCTCCTTGGTTGCTTAATATAAAAGGGAAATTGTATCCAAAGTGACAGTTTAGAACACAGGGCTGTAAGATTACTTTTATTTTAAGTGACTGAGGAGTGCAGAAGCCAAAACATTTTGCTTACAAACTGAACTATTAAATATTTTGCTTCTTAATCATACACACCAGTAGTGTCACTAGCCTTGGTGTCACCCAATGCAGAGGGCTGCCAGGGGTGGGCTGCCCTACCCTCTCTTACCAATTTGCTCACCTGCCCCCCATCCCTGGTTGCCCACCACCTACTGCCGCACCCATTTGCCTGCTCACTTGCATGGAACAGCCAGAGGAAGAAGAAAAAGAAGGGGCATGCTTACCCCTCCTATTTCTTCACTGCCTTGGCTTCCTCCTCAGGGTGTCAGACTCTGGCAAATTCTGTCATAAGATTGTTGCTGTGGTTGTTGTAATATATAGCATGTTTAATGCTTTAGATCTATAAAAGGGTTATACGGTTGTTTTAGGTTTATTGAGAAATGATGAGAGTGATGGGAGGTATAACACCAGTAGAAATAATTGGTACTGGCTGGAAAGAATGTTTGTGGCCTGACACAGGAATGTGCAGATGCGCAGAAGTATAGTGTCTAGATCAAGGGAAGTAATAGTGCCACTATATTCTGCTCTGGTCAGGCCCCACCTGGAATATTGTGTCCAGTTCTGGGCGCCACAATTCAAAAAGGACATTGAGAAACTGGAGCGTGTCCAAAGGAGGGTGACTAAAATGGTGAAAGGTCTGGAAACCATGCCCTATGAGGAACGACTTCGGGAGCTGGGGATGTTTAGCCTGGAGAAAAGAAGGTTAAGAGGTGATATGATAGCCCTGTTCAAATATTTGAAGGGATGTCATATTGAGGAGGGAGCAAGCTTGTTTTCTGCTGCTCCAGAGACTAGGACCCGAAGCAATGGATGCAAACTGCAGGAAAAGAGATTCCACCTCAACATTAGGAGGAACTTCCTGACAGTAAGGGCTGTTCGACAGTGGAACAAACTCCCTCGGAGTGTAGTGGAGTCTCCTTCCTTGGAGGTCTTCAAGCAGAGGCTGGATGGCCATCTGTCGGGGATGCTTTGATTGTGATTTCCTGCATGGCAGGGGGTTGGACTGGATGGTCCCTGTGGTCTCTTCCAATTCTATGATTCTATGATTCTAGAAGGTAACCTTCCCAAGGGGGGCCTAGGGAAAAGGGTGGTCTGTTTTAATTAGTAAGGAAATTGAGATGAAGTGAAAACTTGGGACAATGTTGGTTTTATGCTAATGTTGGTGGATGATGACACTTCTGTTTGCAGATGTCTTCCTGTTTGCACTTATGTGTTTCTGAAATAAAGCTTTACTATTTACAACGCTGAAAATGTGTATACTGAATACTGGGGGTTAAAGGCAGTACTTGACACAGGGAGAGAGTCAAGGCAGTGAGGAGCCATGAGAGATGCATCCTCCTCTTCTGTTACCTTGGATTCCTCCTCAGGGAGGGAGCCAGGGTGATGGAGCAATCATGAGAGCATTGCCCATCCAAATGATAGTTCTGCCTCAGTGATATTTACCTTTATTCACCAGATTTCTAGCATTGCAGGCACTGAAATCCACACCTACAGCTCTTCAGAGAAGAAGATGCCAGCCACAGATCCTGGAGAAACGTCAGGAATAAACTCTTCTAGAACATGGCCACATTGCCCGAAAAAACCCACAAAAAACTATGGATGCCAGCCATGAAAGCCTTCAATTTCACAGGGAGGACAGAATGTTGGAAGAATATTTTCTAAGCCCAGCCCCTTTACAAGATGCTGTAAAAGAATAACGTAGGGCAAAGTAGAAGAAAAATGCAGTGGACAGGATAGAATAAAAGCCATGTGAATGTGTTGGCAGTAAGTGCCAACATTCATGAAGACAAAACAAGGTAAGCTGTATCAGCTCAGCTGTAAGAATACCTGCTCTGAAAAACCTGACTGGGGGGAAAAACTCCATGCCATCTGGGTAGCTATTATTGAACTATTCCTATGTGTTCTTAGTGCTTAAATGTTAATTAGTGTTTTTCCTTAGGCGCACAGTTGAGGATGAAACATCTCCTAGGGACAATGTGAAATTCCTCACGTTCATGAGTAAGAAGCCATTCAGCAAGGTGGCTTCATTTTCTTTAGTGTGCAAACACAGCTTGTCTCAGCTAAGCCTTGCTCCAGCTTGACACCCTTATGAAAGAGGGAGGGAGAAATGCTAGGGATAACATTATCAAATGGCTTTTCAGGCTGATGCAATGTCTAGTCTACTACCATAGAACAAGAGAGGGCAACTGTAGTCCTTTCTGCCAACAACTCCCATCATTCCTAGCTGATATAGGGGTGAAGCAGATAAACAGCTTGGTGCAGCCTATGGCCTGGAACTATGGTGACCTCTTTTGCCACTAGCCTCAGGCTGCCTTAGGTCTGATACACACGAGCACTTTGTGGTGTGGCAGCGGCAATACTAGGGTTAGGGACTGGGCCCAACTGCATGGTCCCTAACCCTAGTAAGGAATGGTGGCATATCCCGCCCTGATCGTGGGAAGGAGCGGGATATAAATAAAAATTTTATTTATTATTTATTACTATGTACATAGGCACCGCCATTGTGACGTAAGCGCCGCACAGCATCCACACAGTGCTGCACATTGCTTACATTGTGAGTGGGCCAGTGGCACATTTGCGACATCACTCTGGCGCTGTAAAAAGAACCTGGAAATACCGGGTTCTTTTTACTCTGGAGGGAAGCCATGCTGTTTGGCGTCTGCAGCTTCCCTCCAGTGGGAAATAGGCCGCTGGCAGGTTGCCTTTTTTCAGCGGTATGTACTGGGCCTTAGATGGCCTGAGAACAGCTTCACACCACATTGAGGGTGTGTGCCATCTGCATCAACCAAAGTGGGTGGAAGCTGCACCTTTTGGCCTGTCTGTTCCAAGCCATAGACTATAGAGTGGAATCAATAGAGATCCAAAAGACTTGGGGTGCCACGGTTGCCCACTCCTGGAATAAGAACTTTTCAGAAGGTGTTTCATAGTTTGAAAAGTGTGATTTGTCCTCTGCATTTCACACTGTCTTGTTAAAAATAATACTAAAATCAGACTTTAAAAACAAAACAGTCCATTATCTCTATGTCTCATGAAAGACCACAATTTGCCTTGTATATAATCAAATTATCCAGCAAATTTAATCTCCATCATACATGCAGAACATCTGCTGTATCCCTTGTACATTCTAACATTTTGTGTAATTTACTTGCTATATTTTTGAAGATTTCCTGGAGTCAAATCTCATTGCTAAAGCACCCTGTAGATATTCTGTATGATTATTTCTACAATGTGCAGCTGCCATTCTGTAAATAAACATGCTTTTTAAAGATGTAATTATTTGCCAGTTTCATTGTTGAAGGTCACAACTAGTAATTTTAACCATTTCCTTTACACTTTGAGAAAGTCTTTGAAAAGAGCTATTCAGAAAATCCTGCTGAATAGGACTTATTTTGGGCAGAATTTGTCTGAGGGTTTATTTTTGCACAGAAAATAGCATTTTCTGCACAGGAAGTAATATTTCTGTGTTTCCACAACAATGTACCAATTTTGCACAGAATAAATACTGACCTGCTGCAAACATTCTTGTTAGTCTAAGCTTCTCCTCATCAGAGTTTCCCAAAACTCAAGGTGTGTGTGTGTGTATATATAGAGAGAGAGAGAAAGAGAGAGATTGAAAGAGAGAGAGAATTTTCCAATTACTTTTCAATATTTTTCCATCCTTAACAGTTTTTTATTACTCTTCAGGGACCTTGGTACCCAGGCCTTCTGTGAAAACTCATCACTGCACAGAAGGGTCCTTGGGTCTCGGCCCTGACAAATTATTTGGAGAGAAAGAAACCACTGGAAATCATTATTCTAGTAGGGCTTCATAAAAATTTCACCTGGTTTATTTTCTTATAAGATCTTCTTGAAAATTTATTTGGACATTTGCTAGAAGAAAAGCCAGTGTTTTTAAAGTCAAATTTGGGACAAAATGAATCCAACAGATTTACCAATTTGTTGTTGCTGTGTGCTTCCAAGTTTACATTATCTGGGTTTTTAAAAAAATCTTATCTTTATCTTATTGTTTATCTTACTAACATCTCCAATTTTAATCCTGTTTGTTATGTAACATCTTGCCTGATGAAGAAACCAGTGGAACTTAGAAAGCTTGCAACAGGTATATTGTGGATTTCAGTTGGGCAGTAAAGGTATCACTGTTTTGTGGATTATTGCTTATCTGTTTGCTTCTCCCTTTTTTCTCCAGTGTTACACCATACTAGACATTATTGGAATAATACTGACATCCTGTTCATTTGGTGCTACCTTCATTGCTGGGATGATCCATGTCACTAAATGGGGAAAGAAGCAAAAAACCTTAGGAAAGGGTGAAGAAATTGTTCCAGTGTAGCAGCTGGTGTGGAGTGGGAAAAAGCAATAATGTCAGTGAACATGTTTGGAGTGGTGGTGGTCGGGGGGATATATCTGCTTTTCCCACCACTCACTACTTTCAACTGGAAAAGTGAAATGAGAAAATCAGAATATTCAAAACAAGTATAAATTAATCATGCCTTTTGGTAAATGAAGTCTATGTGCTAATTCTACATTCTATAAAATTCCAGTTTCCTTTGTCAGCATGAACTGACAACCATCCATTTTTATTTTACAGCCTCACATTCCAGAATTATGAGTGAGTGACAAATTGTATCTCTGTTCCCTTTTTTCCACAGCAATCAGGATTTTATAGACCTCCATGTAACCTCTAGTAAGTCATTATATGTCCTACAGGCCAAATCAACTTATGCCACAAGCTACAGAAAACTACAAATTATCTTTGAAATGTGCCACTTTGCCAGCTGTTACTTTATAACTGATATCTAGGAAGCAAAAGCCCACACTCTTCCCAATTCTGATGGAAATTTCATGGCTCCCTTACATGGCATTTACATTTTTTTGAGGAAACAAAAACCCTGGAATGATCTGAAACGTGTTCAAAGAAAACAAGTACATAAAATGCAAGTACATGGTGAAGGACACAAAATGCAAACACACGAAGAAGCTTGCCCCCACCCCATGCAGGGGTGAGTGAAACATTTTTTTCAGCTCATTTGTGTTCAGATTTACCAAAATTTGAACACTTCATCATATTTTGAACCAAAAGAACTTAGTTTTTTCCCCCCTTAATAAATATGGACAAACTGAAATTCACATGTTTTTCCATTCAATCCCAAGGCTCTGAGTACTTAGAAATTATTCCTCATTTGTTTAATTTGGGGTTGTAAATTTGACATCCAAGGATACCAATCATTTTCTCCATTCTGCATGAGAAAATAAGAGTTTCTGCAAAGTTTTAAATGATTATTGTCAACTCCCCCCTCCAAAAGTTAATTTGGACAAAAACCACATTTTTTTTGGTACAGATAGTGTGTGTGTGTGTGGGGGGGGGGCATTAAAAATATTATTTGAAAAAAGTTACATTTTGCACAGGAAATAGTGCATTTTAAACAGCGTATTTAAAAAAATGGGGGGGGGGACAAGTTTGATGTACAAAACAATGCCATGTTTCTTGCACAAAACACCTCTGCCCCCTCTAACAAAATAGCTAAAATAGACAAGAACAATGAAAATAAGTATTGGAAATGCAGAAGCTGGTGTCATGCCTGGTGAACATGTGCAAAGATCAAAAAGTTCTGGGGAAACTTTCACAGTACAATTTGAGACATAAAATTTGACATGATACCAGAAATCTACTTGTTAAATATGACCAACAAAGTTTCAAACCAAGCTGCAAGGAACCATTGGAAAACAATATTTCATATGATCACCAACGCTAGAACAGTCTTAGCACACAAAAATTGGAAATTAAAAGACTTACCATCAATAGATGATTGAAAGTCCTGGACACCATAGAAATGGAAAGATTAACAAACAGGATAGATGGGAAATCACCAGAATCAATAACAACTGATTGCGATTCGATAGTAAAATACTGTAAGCTAAGATGGTCATAAAGAATCAGCTCAAAACCCATTGAGTAATGTACACCAGAAATTCTCAAAACAGTTTAAGCTGACAACAAAATTAATTCCACACGGAAGTCACCAATACAGATATAAACAATAACAGACAAGTTGTGAATAAAATAGGCACACCAAGGAGACTCATGGAAGTCAAGGAATAGGAATAAATAGCATGAGAGGTTACTGCATATACTCATGTATAAGTCTAGAAATTTAGGTTTAAAATTGACCTCAAAAACCTGAGTCGACTTATCCATAGGTCAATGTAAGTACTGAACTTTAAACCACACAGACACACACACACAACCCTCCCCTAGTGAAAGGGAAGAATTTAATCTGCCCTGGAAGCTCTGGCCCCCTTCTACTCTCTCATCCTTCTTTACATGATCGCAAGTTTTACCTTCGACTTATCCATAGCTCATATCAAAATCCATAATTTTGGCCCCCAACCTGCTCTCGACTTATACATGAGGTCGACTTATAGTCGAGTATATACAGTAATTTTATTTAATGATAGATAACTGGTTCGAAGAATGGGAATAAGGATATACAGTGTCCACATGTGATATGCAGGTGCCCCATACACAGCTCTAACCTTGCACGGAAAGCAAACCCTGATTAAAACAATGGTCCGCCTGCCTGCCCGAGCCCATTGTTTTAAATAGGGCTTGAGCATATGAGCTTTTTCCTTTACATGGTGGTAAATCCAGAATGGATCCCCCACTTATGGGAAGGGCCCACTGTATCCCTTATGTACAGGAATGTAACCATACTGATGTATATATTATGTATTGTATCAGCAAATGAACTGTTAAATATTTTATTTATACTAACATAATTAAATGCTCTTGAGACAAAACAAAACAAAAACAAAACACCTCGCCCTCCTTCTGTGCAAATAGATTTTTGGGGGTGGAAAACCCTAGAGTGTGAAGTATCTTATGGCTATTTTCTATTTTCTGGGTGCTGTGCAGAGTCTCTATATATTAAAATATCCCCTTTTCATCAGGGATGAGAAAATCTGGGAATATATATTTTACTGCATACTTTACTTTTTACTTTATATACTTAACATCCCAAATTCTAATATGGTGGTGTTGAATGTTGCCACCACCTTTCCCCATATGTTGCTATCTCTGCAAGAAAATAGTGGAGTGTTGATCCAGCTAAATGTGTCCCCCTCCCAAAGATGCCCCACTGATTTTTCCATCGCAACCTGAATTAACATTCCATGGTTATTTAGCATGCTCAGTCATAGGGACTCTGAGGATGTCTTCCCAACTGAAGGAATTCTTTTTTTAAAATAAAATCCTACAAAATCTTCAGCAAGCCTTTTGCTCCATTTTCTTGTGTTTCCTCTCTCTTTTGCATAAATGATACAATTTGAATAAATAAGGTCTGACACTTTGAGTACTGATCTTCAATGGTGTGACACAATAAGTTGAGCAAGCCTGGATAGAACCACCCAAACGCCGCTCATGGAATGCTATGGAGAAGACAAAGATAAAAACCAAAGGATTATTTGCAAAGGGTTGGATAGGGCTCATCAGAAGTAGAGATAGGACAATATAGGAAAAGGAAGAATATATAACATCTTCATAGGTTTTAGGGCAGCTGAGAATGGGGAGTGTGAGAACATGGGAGTCCGGAGAGAAGTGTTGCTTTATTTGAAAGTGATACAGCATACATTGTGCAGTGTATTGGCATAAGGCTCAGTGTTTATTATATAATATTTTTTTACAGCTTTTCTTTCTAATCTTTGTCTGGATGTTTCCATGTTTTCTCTATACACATTGTCCTTAGGTACACTTATCAGTTCTTTTAATTTTTCCTATCATCTGTATGCTGATGACACTCAGCCATATCTTTCTACTCTTGATCTTTTGCCAGGACTTGCAAGTTTCATCTTGTCTAGCTGCTATTTCTCATCAGCGCTTGGAACTCAAGTGGAGAGACAAGAAGATGGAGCTTCTTGTCTCTCCACTTAGGTCCTCCCTTCAATACTCCTTTTCTGTCTCAATTGATGACATCTCTATTCGACCGGTCCAGGATGCCCGCAGTCTTGGTTTCATCTTTGATTCTTCTCAGTTGTTTATCCCCCAGATCCAGGCCACGGCCAAAGCCTGTAGATTCTTTCTTTACAACATTGCTAAAATCCGTCCATTTCTTTTGGTGTCTAATGCCAAGAACCTGGTCTGTACCCTAGTGGTCTCGCGACTAGATTATTGTAATCTTCTTCTGACAGGGCTTCCTGTCTCTCACCTCCATCCTTTAATTTCTGTCCAGCATTCAGCTGCATGTATTATTACATCCACTCGCCACTTTGACCATGTTTCCCCTCTATTATCTCCCCTCCATTGGCTCCCCTTTCCCTTCCTCATTTTGTTGGTGACGTGTTAAACCCCGCATGGGCTGGTCCCTCTTTATTTTTCTGAACTACTTTCTGCTCACATTCCCACTCGTACCTTCCATTCTGTTAGTCAAGGTCTGCTGTCTCAGTCCAGCATTTTCTCTGCCCAGTCCCGGATTTGTCCCTTCTCAGTTGCTGCCCCTCACTTCTGGAACCTTCTTCCCCCACAAACACAGATCATCACTTCTCTAACAAGTTTTAAAACTGAATTAAAGACTATATTGTTCTGGGAAACCTTTCCAGGTAGTGTGTGACTGTTTTTGTTTGTTATTTGATGTTTTTTAACCTGTTGTTTGCTTATTTTATTCTAGCTTGTATTACTATCTATTGTTATATGCATTTGTTATTTTTTCAAATGTACGCCACTGGCAGGTTTTATTATTTTTATTGATTCTATCCATTCTACGTACAGCGCTGTGCATATTTACAGCGCTTTATAAATAAAATATAATAACAACAACAACAACAACAACAACAACAACAACAATAACAGTAATAATAATTGTCATGGAACATTAAGCCCATCTATCAACACAGCCACTTGTCTAGCATAGAGCATTGAGACCCAGTTACTAGATCCTGGGAGGGATCCTGATAGTAAAAGAGCAAAGTGAGTGACCAGAACCCAATGGTTGCAACTGACAGGCCACATATAATATATACATGATTGTTCATAAATATGTCATTAACATTCCTTTACCAGTCTTCTGGATAATCTGGGGAAAAACCTTCTCCTTATAATTAAATGAATCCTAATGTTCCCTCCTGAAAATACAAATTCAAACATCTTAGCAAAGCTTTTTTATACTGATACAGAACCAATATGATCACTGGATAGATGATAAAAGTACAACCTATTTCATTTGGTTTTAGTGCTGGTTTCATAATTTTTGTCTGCACTGTTTTTGTTTTATACTCCCTGCTGCCTAAACTGCTTTGTGGAGGGCAGAGAGAGACAAAACAAAGCAACTAACGACATAATTCATGTTTTGGAAAGTTAAAAAGTGCTAGGTGACATTTTTCCAGTTTCACTTCTATTAAAGCTCTATTGAAGAGCCAACTTTTTCATCACATATTTCTGAGGCTCTTTTATGGATGACAGCCACCGCATCAAGACAGGCTGACTTGAATAGGCTAAAATTCCTGTGCAATCTGCTCTCTTGTAAAAGAAAAAGAAAAAAACAAAAAATTAAAAGATACAGAAATGTAGGATGCAATTAAAGATCTTTGAAAGCAGGCAAAGCTCCAGGCCCAGATGGTATCTCAGCAGAGTACTAAAAATGAAGTCTATTGTATAATAGTTTCATTTCTTTACAAAAAGAATTATCAGATGAAACAAAATAATTCCTCCTTGGAATTTTAGGAAGAATGGTCACCAAATGTTGCTCAATTAAAATACAGTATTAATTTCTTGCCCAGTCAAAACTTTAAAGAAAAAGATAAGCAATTTGACTGAGACAAGAAGACTTTTCCTATGGGGTTTACTTATAACAAGATTTTTTTTATGTTCTCCACACTTCTCATCTTCACTTCAAAATAAATAGTTATTCTGATGCATATCATCATTGTAAAGGAGCATGATTTGCTAGGTACATATTTTACTCCCAAGCTGTGGTAATAGCCACTATTTTGGAACACATATGTGGAAGTGTATCACTTCCTTGGTTCTATGGTGCTATTTTATAAATCAACAGTGCTCAGACAATAATGCAAGTTTAAACAATTTACAGATTTATGTAGCATTTAAAAAAGAGCAACAAGACTGCATGTTTTATACTGAAGCCAGCACATATACAATCAGCCAAAATTTTAATGCACCTCGGGGAGGACTTGTTTGTCTAAATCTTCCTGCTGAATAGGTACTGGAGGCAACCCTGAGGCCCCAAATAAAAATATAAAACAGATACAAATACAAAGTACAAATTTCACTACAGGGAATTTACCATTCCAATACTAATTCAAGGCAATAAGGTTTTAATTCCTTATATCTGGTGAACACAGCACTTCTCTTCATCTCAGTCCCCCCCCCCCGCCAAAAACAAAACAAAACCTGGAATGGTTCTTAAATCTGCTTCTATGGGGCCCTTCTTTTCCAATGGGTCAAACCAAAAACTCATAGAGGGTACAATTATATTCCTTAAAAGTGGTTGAGCTTGTTTGTGTCCTAAATAAAATTAAGGACTTTATCACACCAGGCTGCTAAGATGACACAATCGTGTTGTTGCTGTTGTTGTGTGCCTCCAAGTGATTTTTTTTACCTATGATGATTATATAGCAAACCATAGGAAACACAAACATACCAGTTTGGGGACAGACATTTTGGCACTGCTCTTCAAAAGTGTCATGGTGCTACTATAGTCCTGGCCTCTGACTTCACTACACTGACCATCATAAGCCTACTTTCTTGTCCCATGCCTTTCCAGCATGCTTTCAGTCTGTATTTTGTTTCGTTTTGCAGTTGTGCAGTCATTGCAATTGATTAAGTGAGCAAAAAAGAAAGAAAAGAAACTGAAAAATAAAATAAAATAAAATAAAAGCAGCCTGCTTTGGAATTGCAAGGGAAGAAGGGGAGAGGAGCAAAATCATGTGCACTCACACCATATGACTGTCTGCATATCAGAACCGCATCAGGCAGAACTTATTACATGTGAATCAATAGTGGGAAAGCAGCATAACTGGGAGGCATTGATGGGTTTTGCCCATAAATGAAAAGGAGCTCTCCAGGAATGGATGGAAGATTAAGCAGATACAAGACAGACACAGCATTGTGTGATAAGCCACAGATGGTACTATACTACTTAATTCCACTTTGGCAACCTCATGTGATAAAGTCCTTATCTGTACAAGTGTAGTTGCTTTTCAAGAATTCAGAATTTTCATTTGTACCTTTAACTTTAAAAAAAATTGTGATCATTCCTTATCAAAAACAAATTAAACAAAATTCCAAGCTTTCTGTCCTGGCCAAATCAGGGCAGTTAATGCCTCCATGAAGAGAATGACTTTATACTTGCCCACACTGTAGCTGTTACAGATAAGAAGTTTGTCAGGAGAAAAAATGGGAACCCTAATCCTACCACACCAAAATTGTGGAATATACAGATCTACTCCAAATTTGTAACAGCTAAAAACTCTAAACAATCTTCCCAAAGAATGAGTCTCTCAGATTCTTTTTCTCTCATATATGGACTTTGTTGTTGGTATTCTGTTGATTTCTTAAAATGAAATGTCCACATTTTGGAAACTTTTTGTTAATGAATAAAACAAAGCTTTTACCCATTCCAATAAATACTTTGAGCTACCACATTGTTTGAGCCAGTGTGTGTGTGTGTGTGTGTGTGTATACACATACACAAGCAAACATATGCACTGGAAGGAAAAGAAATACTGTGCTGGCCACACTGATGTGCTGTGAATTTTAATCTTTGCTTATTCTTTAAAAAACATACACTGTTGGAAGACAGTATTGGCAGATAACCCCTGTGTCTAAAGTTATCAAACACTCTCCTAATGTGATCTCCTTTTTTTCTGGCTGTTCTATCTTCGTGAAAGCAAGACTGAAAGAGCCACAGGGAATCTGAAGAAAGGAAAGTTCTCTGTCATCAATATATGTTCCTTGCAATACTGTATTTTAGTACTCTTTCCTCCTAGAATCAGATATCCAAATCCACAGCTATATGAAGACATGCTGAGACCTCAAGCATGCCAGGTTTAAGAGGCATCTCCTTGTTGCTATTCTCTCCAAAAGTAAGTTATTCTAATCACTATGTAAATTTTTACATTTAATTACATGTTTGTATTTTGAGGCCCCATATAATCTGAAATCCTAGATATAGTTTACGTAGGGACTGGACAGACCATCCCTAAGAGGTGGCTCTGTGTTGCCCATGGAAGTGCTGGATTGGGGACCTAGTAACTGCACTCCATGCCTCCCACCTGGCAGTTTCTTTTTGTGTTACAGAAATGGTACACTAGCCACCACTACCACAGCTTTTCCATGGCTCTTTGGCACAGTGTGATGCTGCCCGATGTGCGTTTGGTCATGTGGTGTGATGCTGGCATGGGGGCAGGTGGCATGCAGTCACCACACCCTTGCTCTGCCCTCATGCCAGTGTATTTTGCTGGTCTGTAGAGGGCCATAGCCAGTGCATGCACCTTGTTACTTTGTGCCTTCAAGTTATTTCACACTTACAACCTTAAGGCAAACCTATCACAGGGTTTTCTTCACCAGATTAGTTGAAACACCCATTTACTATGGCTGATATACATGAAACAGCTGTCATGTTTGTGTGCCGTCTAAATAAATACCTGTGCTGACTGTCTCGCTTTATGGTTGTTATTATTATCTGCCTTAAAATCAACTTGGACTTGTATGAATGAGAGACCTGCAAGTCACCCTATCATCAGAGCAGTGCTTAGGTCTTGCAGACTCAGGGCTGTGGCTTCTTTGACTGAGAATGGATTCTTCCTTTTTCTTTTTCCTACTGTTTTTTCCTCCACTTTACCAAACATTATAATTTTTTCTAGTGAGTCATATCTTTTCATGGTATGGTCAAAGTATGACAATCAATCTGTTTATAAGAAGGGGTTCTCCACATGAATCTAAATGGGTATAGTTGCTCTTACTATCCTTGGATAACCACTCCTGTAGTGAAAACAGGATATGAATTCTTCCATACGAAATATTTTAGACTCAGAATCCACAACACTTTTATTATTTTTTATCTAACTGAAAAGAAAATCTTAAAAAGGGGAAACAATATAGTGCAAAAATTATTTAAGGTTGAAACAACTTCTGTTTCAAAACCTTTTCTCCTAGAATCTGTTGTGAAGAACATGTATGTCTCGCGTGGAAGCTCCACTATTTTTATAGTTTTTGTGGGTTTTTCAGGCTATGTGGCCATGTTCTGGAAGAGTTTACTCCAGATGTTTCCCCTGCATCTGTGGCTGGCATGTTCAGAGAATGGTGACATGGAGGTGTGTGGGGTGGTATATATACTGTGAAACTCTTGGTTGGGGGGAAGTGTTTTACATGTTAATATGTGTTGGCCTGTGGGTGAATGGCCAGGCCTCTGGGTGGGAGGAATATGCGAGAAGGCTTTGTGTCTATTTAATTAATGATTCATTGTCTGCTGGGAAACCTCCTGACCCTGGGTGATGTTCATTTGCATGTACTGAGTCTTGATTTTGCTGTTATTCAGGAGTGGTAGCCAAACTTTGTTTACTTTCAGGGTTTCTTCTTTCCTGTTGAGTGCCCTAGTGTTTTGTTGATTTCAATGGCTTCCCTGGACATACTGACATGATAGTTGTTGGCATGGTCCAAAATTTCAGTGTTTTCAAATAGAATTTTATGCCCAGGATGGTTGATAACATGTGCAACTACTGCTGATTTTTCTGGCTGACCCAGTCTGCAGTGTCCCTCATGATTTTTGATTTGTGTTTGAACACTGCTTTTGGTGGTGGTCCCTACGTAGACTTGTGCACAGCTGCATGGTATGTGGTAAACACCAGTGGCAGTGAGATGGTCTCTCTTGTTCTTCGCTGAGCACAGCATTTGCTGGATTTTCTTGGTTGGTTTATAGATAATTTGGAGGCTGTGTTTTCCTCACCAATTTCCCTGTTCTGTCTGTGATTTTGATGTATGGTAAAAATATTGTTGCTTTGGGTAGTTGTTTGTCTTCACTTCTATGGGTGTTTTTTGGTCTGGCAGCCTTTCTGATGTCTGAGCTGGAGTATCCATTAGCCTGTAGAGCCTAGTCATTTTTTAGGTGCTTCAATTCATCTTCTAGGGAGTGGTACGGATCTTTTTTGTCTGTCCACCAGTGTTTTTATTGTGCTTCTTTTTTGTTCTGGGTGATGGTTGGAGATCTTGTGTAGCTATCTGTCCATTTGTGTAGGTTTTCTCTATACTGTGTGGCCCAAACATTGGTTCAGTTTGCGGATGACCAGGATATCCAAAGAATGGCAATTTTCCTTCCTTTTCTTTTTCCATTGTGAATTGGATGTTTGGGTTGATAATGTTCAGATGGTTCAGGAACATGGGCACATCTTCTTCTCTGTGGCCCCAAATGGTGAAAGTGTGATCCACATATAGGAACCATGTTGTAGGCTTTTTTGGTGCTGTTTCTGGGGCTTGCTTTTCAAAGTGTTCCATGTAAAAGTTTGCTATCAGAGTGCTCAGAGGGCTTCTCATGGCTACCTCATCTCTCTGCTTGTAGAATTCATTGTCCCACTGGAAATAGCTTGTGGTAAGGCAATGTTTGAACAGGTCTGTGATGTCTTCCAGAAACATTTGTCAGATAAGTGCCATAGTGTCCATTATGGGGACTCTGGGGAACAGGAAGACCACATCAAAGCTAATTAGTATGTCTCCAGGTTTGAGTTTGAGGTTGTTGATTTTTTCTAAGAAGTGACCCGAGTCCTTGATGTAGTGAGTGTGGAAGGAGGGAGGTTGCCCTATATGGGTTTGTAATTGTGTGGTCAGAAACCTGGCCAAGTCATATGTGGGGAATCCAGTGGTGCACACTATGGGTCTGAGAGGAACTGAGTCCTTGTGGATCTTGGGAAGTCTATACAGTCTTGGTGGGAGAGTCTCTGATTTGCATAAACTTTGTTGTGTGGTTAGCTAAATTGAGGAGTGATGAAGATATTTGTTTGGTGATTTTGTTGGTCCGGTCTTGTTTTAGTTTTTTGTATATTGCAGGATCCAGGGGTTCCTTGCTTTTTTGCTTTTATTGTTCTGTTTCCATGATAAGAAAGGCATTGCCTTTGTCTGCTGGTAGAATGATGATTTCTGGGGCCGAACTGAGATCCTTGAAGGCTTTCCTTTTTTTTTAGTTATGTTGCTGTGTGGTGGTTTCCATGTAGAACACATTCAAGAAAGGTTGATTCCAAGGTCTCAGCCAATTGGCTCTCCATAAATTATTATTTTTTTTAGAATTGAGTCCCTTCTCTTTTGCTATATAGTTGTCAAAATGCTGCCATCTTCTGGCCCTGTCAACATGAAGGGAACATCATTATTATCAGGTGCGGCATCAGAAAAATCATAGCAATCAGAAAAAACTGGCTTCCATCCCAGTTCTTATGGGTGGATGAATCTGTCAGTGTTAGTTTTAGTCAATTTCTCTCCCATCCTTCCTTCCCTTTCTCTTTTTCTCTCCCAGTCTCCCTTTCTCTCCCTTGGCTTTCTTCCTTATTGGTTCAGAGAGGAATAATTAGATGCATATCTATGAAAATTTAGAATGAATTAATTTTGCCCATGTCCCTGAAATTTATAACATATCAAAAAAACAGAAGGTAGTAAATTAATAAACCCTTTATTTATTATATTTTTAACCACCCAATGTCAAAAATATCAGATGTGGCAGTACCCTATTTGGACTTTATTCATCTAAGGCTGCCTCTGCACTGCAGAATTAATGCAATTTGACATTGCTTTAGTGTCTCAGTGCCATGGAATTCTGGGATTTGTAACTTTGTGAAATATTTAGCCTTCTCTGCCAGAGAGCTGTTGAAACAACAAACTGTAATTTTCTGTAAGTTCCAGTCACTTGTGTGACACTGAGAGCTATGTTCAGTGACTAGGGGGTTATTCCATGTTTCTGATAAGTTATGGCTTGAATTCTTTCCACCCAGGAAACCGGGTACTTACTTTTGGAAGAAGTACTAGTATTTTTTTTCCTGTTGTTAACATAACAAAAACACTATTGAAAAATAAAATATATATATATATATATAACAAACAAAAAAACAACAACAGTGAAAGATATTGAAGGGTTCATTGCTTCCTACTCTATCCCTAACTTAAGTCTTTAACCTATGCCTGTAATTTAGGCCTGGTATGGCGCAAAGCACCAGCCTGGGGCCGATTTTAGGGCTTGGGAGAGAGGAGCATCCGCACACTCCCAAGTCATACCACACTGTCTGGGCACCATCATGGCTTGCCCCCGTCCACATGGGGACCATCATGCATGGTGCCATGTCCAAACCGTTCTGCACCATAAGTACCTCATCGGTGCATGTGAGGGCAACAATGACATTCAGCACATGGTGCAAAAAGAATCTGTCAGTTGGATGCCTCTCTGGACTAAGTGACAGGAATTCTGTTGGAGCATTTGCGCAACCAGCAGTCCTGATTGAAGAAAACCTTCTCTTATACAGAGAAGCAGCAAGCAAAACAATACGCTGAGCTCTTGGTCAGAGGCACTTTAATCTTCTTTCCACTGTTTACAAATCAGTACTCACGTGGACAAAATCTCACTCCTATACAATACACCATATGGCACCCAGAATGGGCACTGGAGCTCCTCCCTTATATATATTTGTCATCTCCAGGCATTTAGCCCAACCTCTTTCCAGTGTGTTACATCAATCCAAGTCCCCCATGTGGCATGACTTTGCACTTTCTGCCACTTGCTGATTTTATGTCCTGCCATGATTGCATCATGCCAATTGCCTCATCTGGGTCTAAATGCTTAGTTATCATGGCTTCCTATGACCCATAGTAACCCTGTTACTTTTGTCCCACATCTGTACATTTTCCAGAATACCTAAATCCTGACAATAATGAATCATCTGAAAACCATAGATAATTTTTTAAACTGGGTTAGATAATCTATTTCAGAAAAATGGCTATTTACTTCAGAACACCATTTCCTTTTTTTAACACCAAATGTTAATTTACATTCCAGAAATGCTTGCTCATTTTTTTAAAAAAACTGAGATGTTAAATAAGCTGTGAATTGAGTGGAGAATTTATTTGAGATATTTTTTCACCTCAGGCAGAGGCACTTTATGGTGCATATCGGAAATTCAGAATAAGTCTCGCACATAAACTCTGGAATTTACTTTGGTAGATTCCCAATTTCCTCGTTTTGCCATTCTTGGCCACTGTAGTGTAGACATCAAATAATCTCTTTTTAATTTCATGTCTGGAAATCAATATTCAATGGTTTAATGGTCCATTTCACAAGCCTTTTTGTTCAACACAACTGTATATCTTTATTTGCAGGCTACATTTGAAATAACTACAATAATGTATGCCCCTATCTCTATTTATTTAACACTAGCAGAGGTTATTTTGTAGAGTAACTAACCCAGAAACTCTGGGATCCTTTCAAGTGAATGACCCAGCCAACTCATAATGCAGCAGCATTAATGGCAAAGGAACTGTCCAGTACACTCCTTTCTTAAATCTCTCCCAGAAGCCCAGCAATTCTCACTAGAGTTAATGAGGCTTACATCAAATGAAAAGCCTGAGAAACAATCAAAGAAATAAAGCAGTCTGAGAAGGCAAGAGAAGTCTCTTTTGGCTCATCTTGCACTTGTTACCAAATTTCTATGAACAAACCTTGTGGCAAAAACTCCTTTCCCAGCATATGAGGAATTCTGAAGGAACTAAAATTAGTGGTCCCATTCACATTGGATCAGTATGGTGTAATGGTTTGAGCATTGGACTAGGACACTGGGAGGCCAGGGTTTAAATCCCAACTAGGCCATGGAAACCCACTGGGTGAACTTGGGAAACTCATACTCAAACCACTGCTGAATAAACTTGCCAAGAAAATCCTGTGACAGGATCACCTTAGGGTCTCCATTAGTCAGAAATTATTTGAAGGCACACAACACACACACACACACACACACACACCTATTCACACTATGATTACACTTTAATAGCAATTGCTCCATCCTATGGAATCCAGTGAGATCTAACATGGCATAGTGGTTTGAGTATTGGACTATGACTGGAGAATAGGATTCAGTTCCCCACTCAGCCATGGAAACCCATTGGGTGACCATGGGCAAGTTACACATTTTGAGCCCCAGGAATTGCTGTGATAGGTTCACCTTAGGGTCTCCATAGGTTGGAAACAGCTTGAATGACAACAAAAACAACAACAAAGGAATCCTGGAATTTGCAATTTAAGGAGTGGTGTTTAGAATTCCAATTCTATTGTCAGACCAAACTAGAAACTTCAGAATTCTACACAAGGGAACAATTAAAGTGGAACAACAGCACTGTAATTTTGTAATGTGAATGGCTATGGAGGAAAGCCTTCTTGGAAGAAGAGTTTCATGGAAAGAGGAAGAACAAGCAACCACCAGGCTGGGATGCCAAATATATTCTTTTTTTTTAAGTGTTTCATTTAATCAATCTTTTAAAAAATGATTTTCTCAAAAGATTACTGTTGCAAGGTGGTTTAATATAGTCAGTGGAACAACAAAATAAAATCATCTGTAAAAGAGTATAGAAATATTAAAACATAATAAGATCATGGGGATGGGAGGCAGTGCATAAATCAATAAAGCAGATAAAAGGAACAATTCAAAATAACAGCATCAAATAATAACCAGAATAGCAATACGTAAGTAGTACCAGCTGTTCACACTAAAGTTGACATAGATCAAAAGGTGGTTGGAATGAACCCATGTCATGTGAAGCTAATCTCCAAGGCCAACATGGAGGTTCGTCTTATAGTAAAAATGTCAGACATGTGGAGTTACCACATAAAAGGTCTGTTTGGACTTCAGAGGTGCAAATATTACTGCTCAGGCAAGTTTGTATAAAATCTTTCAATCTTTTTTTTCATTTAATATTGCAGCTGAGCAAAGCCAGAGCAGAAGCAGGAGGAGGAGTAGCAAGGATCTTGACATAGTAATTCATCTCCTTGCAGCAGTTTTCAAAATAAATATTTCCTTTTTATTTTGAACTAAAACCTTCCCCATCTGTTCTGTGCTCTCATTGCAAATGCATGAAGAGCATAATTCACAGGCCCATCATAAAAAGAGAGATATGATTTAGATCGTTGCATGTGCATCCCTTAATCTTAGCACAACTCGGTGAGTATCTGGTTTATTATTTTGTCATGTTTCAATACAGCGTGAAAAATATGTCAAAATCCATTCTCAGTGATCCAAGAAAATCCCCAAATCTGTGTACATTTGTTTATGTGTGTAGGTTATACTAGATTTTAGATACTGCTCCAGATCTATTTCAATTCAGGTTAAGTCAGTTCTAAACCTCAATAAATTTGCAATTCTCTTTATGCCTGTTGCCACAAATCCCTTCAGGTCTCCCCAATATCAGAAAGTTGCACAAAATGGAAGTGAGCTCTCAGGTACTATAGTAAATAGTCACTTGTTGTCCTGATTGGGGTTTTCAGGGAATTATGGTGCAAAAAAATAATTTTCTCTCTGCCCTTCAGCAAAAAAGATGCATCACCACCACCACCATTATCATTCCTATGCTTTGGGCAACATATTAGCAAGGTCTGAAACCTTAGACTACCAGCGTGTGAAACATTAGACTCTCAGATGACCTCTTCTGGAATCCAGATGGAATGTTCAAGAACAAAGATTTAAATCTCCAGATATTCAATGGTGTCTGCTGAATAAAGCAAAAAATTACATGGTGCTACAAATAGCAACTCTACACTAATGGCTCAAGTGTTTCTCACTAAGTTAATAGGTGAAGGTGCTTCTGACTAGGGCAGTATGCACTCTACAGAAACAAAGCAGTTTGATATCACTTTATCTGCCATGACTTTAATCTACAGAATCCTGGGATTTGTAGTTCTGTGAGGCACCAGAGCTCTCTGACAGACAAATACCTCACCAAACTGCAAATCCTAGGATTCTACAGGATGGAGCCATGACAGTTAAAGTGGTATCGAACTGCCTTATTTCTGCACTGTGGAAGATCAGTAGGGCAGCAAGTGTCAACCGAGAGAGACAAATGATTTAATCCTTGTTGAAGTGAAGTAGACATTATGGGTAAGTAGGGACATACTTCCAGCACTGGGGCAGGCACACTACCTAACTACATCTCTCAGCATCTGCAGGTTAGCATATCTATCACCTCTATTGAGGAAACCTGGAGTCATCCATGTATGCCCTTTTGACCTCCTGTTGGAGAAATATGATGGAAAAATCCCAAACTCCTATTGCCTAGGCATTTAGTCTGTTGGATTCTCCCTTTAATTACTAATTTCCTCCATACCATTTTAAGTGAGAACAACAGCATATTGTCAAAATGAAGGCCTTGACTCTAATAGCATCATATTTTCCCCTCCTGTATGATTTCTAACACCTTTGCCTGATGAAGAAGCCAGTGGAGCTTCCAAAGTTCACATCATGTATTTTTTGCATTTTGGTTGATCCAATAAAAATAGTACTTTTTTGTGGATTTTGGATGCATCTCTTCTGTATGTATAAGAGTACTTTGAAATGGTAGGTATAACAGCAACTAACTACTTTTGGGTACTTTTGAAGTATAACCGAAACTTGGAAATAATTTTCCAAGGATCATGATGGAAGTTCTTACATGCAAATATGATCTCTTCCCCATGAAGCAGGAGTAGAAGGATTCGCTATGAATTATTGTCTCAGCCACTTGTCTTTTAAGTCTTTAGTTCATTTTTAGGCAGTAATGTATGAATCAGTATATTTCTGGTATGTGTGTGTGTGTATATATATATATATATATATATATATATATATATATATATATACTGTGCTGTTTAATTTTTTCATTAATCCTTTCTTTAAGAAAAACTGCACAAAAATCCAATTTAAAGATGTAACTGTAAGGGATGAAAATAATATTTTAAAATATTAAAAAATGGTTTAAAATATTAAAAAATACTATTTTCTGTGCATACAATGTCATATTTTTTTGTCCATAAAATGATGTTTTCCATTTTCCGTGCAAAAATATGTGAATGTTTTACAGAACAACTCCTGGATTGCAAATGGTCATTGAAAACTGCATAGATTTTAAAGACATCTTCATAATGGGAAAAAATGGCTAAAATTCCCTGTTGATTCCTTTGACGTGATATCACAACCTTACATATCTATCTGAATATGTATTTTAAAACATTTTCCCAGAGTACATACTTTGATATTTGTTTTATCACAAAATTCTCATTTCACATGTATCTGCAATACTTTTATTTTAAAGTGAAGTACTACACTGGGAGCTGTATGAACAGATTGACATTGAAATTCCAAGCCACACATTAGTGGGGAAGTTTAATACCGATTAAGACAAATCTTCCATTCTTTATGTACCTACACTTTGAGGTCACAAGTAATCTTATCCCATCATCACTTTGTATCTCTGTGAATTCATTATTGTACTATAGTCCAAAAGGTTAGATAGTGTTTTGGTAGATTAAAAAGAATCCTTAACTGCATGTAAGATAAAGAAACATAATTGTTGCTGTGGTGATTTCCACCTGGAATGATAAATCCAAATAACTAGACTGTTTTCCATCTGCATTATTATCCAGCCACGAGAAAAGTACATTTTTGCTAAATTAAAAAGTCATACAGTGTCCTCGGGGTTGTTGCTCTCTGTTGTTGTTCTCTGTATTCATCAGCTGTTGTGGTGGGGATGCTTAATAAAACAGGCTGAGGCTTTCACTGAGCTGGTTCATTCTCAATGCTTCATCATTATGCAGCATGTTACCAGTCAATAATGGGAAAACATTCTAACAATGTCTAGGGTGAGAAGACCGCAGTCTTGAGTCATGTCCAGAACTGCACTTTAACATCTGCCACACTCCCTCTCCTATGAACTGCGATGTTTCTAGTCACTCTGATACAGAAATTATTCTTTAGCAGCAAAAATATTCAGCCTTGCTTAGATTAGAATCCTATTATTACAGACATAGCCTATCCCAACTACACAAAATTCCTTTTTCTCAGTGTCCTTTCTCTCATTTTGTACTTCTTCAGGCTGTAGCAGCTACACTTGGGTAGAAAGCATTTTATCTCTCCCCAACTGTTTCACTTAATTTTCTTATACTCACTGACCTTTCTCTCCCACCATGCCAGGGTTCACTTACCTTTTCCATCTCTTAACTCTCCACCCAATCCTCATCTGGCACTTGGGTGTAATTCTTCGATATATTTTCTCTTTGAATGAACCAATAACATGTACATTTCTACAGAGCTTAATAGAGAGTGCTGAGTTCAGTATTAAGGATATTATCACATGGAGGTTTACCATCACTAGAACGTCACTAAATTGTCCTTAAAGCACAATGGTGTGATCGCTAGTCATGCTTGTCCTCCATGTTTAAATTGTCAAGGAAGTGTCCTGCTCCTCTCTCGTCATCAAAGCATTTGCACAGCAGCCATTTTTCCATTAACTGAAGTTCCTGTAACCATTTTATACAAGGGACACCACTTTACTATGAGCATCCATGGATTGCAGTATCTACAAGGGGCCCTAGAAGCAAAATCAGTAGATGCCAACAGGCCCCCTGTATAGCATTTTCTGCATTGCAAACTGATTTTAATAATATTTCTGCATAGAATCCTTATTTTCGGTACAGAGAATTTAATTTAATTTAATGTTTTTTTTCTGTGCATAGCAACCACAAGCAAATTTTGCACAGAAACTCCCAAACAACAAAGATTCTTGTCAGTGATGGGTTCATCTTGTTCGAGTTTCTGAACACTCAAAAACATGTTTTGTTTTTTAAAAATCCTCTTTTTCAGAATAGTATATCTATGCCTAACAAGCACTAATAGTTTGCTGGTTCCTGTCTCTTTCAGGAGCTGTCATAGTTTAGTTTCCCAAATCCAAATCCAAGTGGTCATATTTTCATACTATGCAAATTATATGTTTATTTTGCAAATGTTGTGCTGGGTTGTGAAAAGAGGACTGCCACTGCTAATTTCCCTATTCAGAAGCATTCCTTACAATGTTGCTTTGTAAACAGGAAACAAAAAATGTTGATGTATTATAGATTAAAATGAGGAGGGGAACGTGGAATGGTTGAAACCCCTTCTAAGGAGCTGGATGTTCAGTGTCCGAAAGCCTGCTTTTAGAAGTTAAAAAAAGTCTATATTTTCTGTTTCACTGACAAAAATGGTATTAAATGGAAAAGAGGAAGATAAGAGGTATAAAAGCCAGATCTTTGAGCTATGTTTTGTACACTTGGTGAGAAAACATCGAAACTGGAAAGAATTACACCTGGCTCTGCATTCTGGCCATGCCTTTTATAAGAGGAACACCTTGAGACAGAGATTTTATTTTATTTTATTTTATTTTATTTTATTGCAGTACAGCCTTGCTTCTTGTACAAGTTAAGTCATTCTTTTTCGAGTCATAATTTATTGTTGAAATCTAATTTTGACTCAGGTTTCTATCTTCACACAGAGCTTGAAGGATTTCAATTTTTAAGGAACAAAAGTTAGGTTCTCCTTTTTATTTTTTGACATCTGATCACACAAAGATTTCATTTGTGCCTCCTCCCAAGTCAAGACTGGTTGCCCAACATTCAAGAAATAAATGCTAAGCATCCCCCACAATGACAAATGAAATTCTTGAAATTATTCTCTCCCCTCTCACAAGGTTGGGGATGACAATACTGATGGCATTCAATATTCATGCATTCTTTCTTTGGTGTACAAAGCACTTCAAAACAAGTAGCAGAATAAAAAAAAAGTAGACTGCAAAGAAACTCTGAATCTTTTTCAAACCTACAATCACCTTCATCAGAAGCCCAAAGTTTTCTTTCAAGCACTGCTGCTTCTGTTTTATGATATTGTGTTCATGGCTGGCTGGGAATTACTACTTCTGTCTGCCTTCTTTACTCTTGCTGAAGGCAATGAGAATTCTGCCACATGCCTTCCCTCAGTATGAGGTGAAAACAGCTGTAGCATAATGGCATGGATGGAAGATTCTTTTGGTTGTGCTGCACTCAAAAAGCTTGATCTTTTGGAAGATGAGTTTATTAAGTGAAGGATCGACTTTGGGGAGCTTGACCAAAAAGGCTGTTGAATTCTGTGCACTATTGAGCATAGATACACTGTTCAGAATTCAGTGAAGATGTTTCACATGAAGCTCACATGCTCAAGTGCACTAATTTGAGTCAGAGACCCAAGCACAAATACAAAAAGAAGAGGAGACATGACCTACATTTTAGAGTTCTTGAAAATGTAATAACTATTGTCTAGAGAAGACTGAGGGCTTGTCTACATTGCTGAAAACTCTATA
This sequence comes from Sceloporus undulatus, assembly GCF_019175285.1. NCBI lineage: Eukaryota > Metazoa > Chordata > Lepidosauria > Squamata > Phrynosomatidae > Sceloporus > Sceloporus undulatus. The sequence goes on from NC_056523.1 coordinate 209,029,301, forward strand.
CTCACCACAAAGCTAGTGTTGACAGCACATGGATACTTCTTGGGAGGGTCATTTTTTTCCCCTTAACTCAACTTTCTCCAGCAAAGTTGGAGGAAATCCTGGCATATAGACAGCTATACTGAATCACGTTTGGCACGATCCAGTGTCCATATGCCAGGAGCCATGCAATTCCCTTTCTCTACACTGAGCAGCAAGGTAAAGCTGGTGGCCTGTTTTCAGAGCTGCCACCACTGTTTCCTCATGGATAGGAGCTCTGTGTAACGGTTGCTTTATGCATCATCACTTCTGCTGAGATCATAAATAGGGGCCTGGACTCCTTGTTGATCACATGTCTGGGTGGCTGTTTCTGACCTGTGAGGAAGCAGCATCAGTGACTTTGAAAATAGGGGATAGGCCAGCAAAATTGATGTCATGTCGGCCTAGTTGGTCCATGTGCACAACACTGTGGCATCACAATGGATTTACCCTGATCTGTGTGGTCACCATCATGATCAGTCCAGGGTCACTTTATGGCATAACACTCTGGACTGGTCCCTGATTAACAGCAGATGTAAGCAAGCCCAAAGCTGAGGAAAAAGCGATTATATAAATTACCTTATCACTACATGTCTGATTAATTATTACATGGAAAGTTAGATAGAAAATCACATCAATGTGAGAGAGCACATAACAGGATAGTTTGCTCATCTCCATAGCCTCACAGATAACATGTGTGGGGTGGTGGGCCTGAACATTAATCTCAACCCAGTTTCCTCTGCAGTGAGCTTCAGAGTTAACTATATATTTCCCAGCTTGAAAATATCCTTGGGGAAACCAGAATAGTTGACTCCACAGTTCAACCAGGATGTATCAGGGCTGGTAGGATGAGACACTTTATTCATATCAGCAATAGGTCCCTATGAGTGGCCATGCTGAGTGCATAACGTGTTTCTTGTGACCAAGGAACTATCTGGAACAGCATGCTAATAGTGGGGACATGCCTAGAAAACTCCTTCATTTGGAAATATGCCAGGTCTCACATATATTCCCAGTGAGAGCATATGTACATAAAGAAACCTGTTGGTTTTCCCATCATTTTCATTTACGACTTGTACGCACATAGCTTATGGATATTTAAAACACTGACCATGACGGTAGTGAAGCAGAATAAACTTTTCTTCTGAGCACTCATCAATAAGAAGGATGTATCCTACTGTGGAAGAATTCAATCACGTGACAGAGACAGTTTTTTCTTTAAAGCAATATCTGAAACAATGTCGCCCGTACATTCATTTCATCTCCCCTTTCACTATATAACTTTCCGTCTTGTAAGCGCCAGTATGGGGGGCACATAAATATAACATGAAATAAAACCGCAGACCAATATCTATCATGCCTTTTTTTTTCAAGTGAAATCAAGCAGAACAAAAAACAACATATTATTCTAAATGATAGCATATTGGTCCATGGGAGGGTGTGTTTAATTAAAATGCTTGGTGGGTGGGAGATACAGATGTATTCTTTAAAAAATCTAGTCATACTGCTATAGGGGACGTGCCCATCCCATGTTCTAACCTGAAGAGCCAGCTTTATCCAAGAACCTAATCTGATGGTGAGGTGGCCAGCATGACTCTAACCAAACGAGGTACTTTCCCCTGATAAGTTGGTAACCAAACCTATTTATTCTAACTTGCATTGCATGCTTATCAAACTGCTAGGTGGCAGAACTGGGAACGAGTGTCAGGAAGCTGACCCCAATCATGCAGCCTGCGAGTCCTCGAACTGCCAACATGCGGATCGGGCAGTCCACAGTCAACTGAGTCATGGGTTAACGATGGATGACCACGCATCCCTAGTCTTTACACCCTGCCATTATTCGAACCTGAACCACAGTGCTTAAAGCACTGCAATGCGTAGTACTTTAGAACGCCAGTAGGGTCATAAAATACCCCATACTCATTGCAAGTTTTTTATTTTAAAGGCTTAGCAAATGAGAGTGAATTACAGTCAAATGAACAACACTAGAAGAAGAGAGGCTCCTTATAACAGGTCAGACTATGTTTTATCAAGCATATTGTTTTCCTCTTCTGACGGAAGCAAGCGGCATTGATGTTAAAAGTTCCTTTTTAGAATGGTCATAGGAGATGTTCCCTATGCAAGCCCTGTAATCTGCCCCATGCTGGGCCACCAAACTGTTGTGTGGTGTGGAGAGAAAGTGGTTGGGCATAAGCACCACCTATTACATAAAACAGGATTAAGTATTCATACATTGCACCATTGCTTTAGAATGCTATTTTTTTTTTTTTCTAAATGAATTCTCATGATCTGGGTAAAAGTATCTGTTGCAAATTTATTTTGTCTTGCTGTGACCGGTGTTTTCATTTTTCCCATCTAATAGCCAAATAAATAATGTAAAATCCATCTTGTGGATGGTAAAGTAACCTTCCCTGTGTCGGGCAATGACTCACACCCTTGGAAATACTGACGGCGCAGGTTCTCTGAGACTGCTTTTAACCCTTTCAGTTTGTACTTCCTTCGGATAACATTGAAACAAATAACCGCTCAGCAATTCCAACTGAAGAACTTAAAGTGATAGGTGAGAAGCTAGCCTCAAAATGTGCTGTTTGCGGCAAAGTTTTTAGCACACCAATGATTGTGCATGATGTGTGGTGGTGGAGGGGGGGCGGATGACATCCGGTTTTGTTTACTTCCCCACCAGTAATAATGGAACATGATTAGTGACACAATAATAATTATTCAGATGCGGCCAAATGAAGTAATTATCTAGAGACTTCACTTGGCAAGTAAAGTAATTGAAATCTATGATTCAGGTCATCCAAGATATTTGATGTCCTGGAGGTTGGAGCAGCAAATGACATCCTCCAGACTATAGTATAAATGGCTGCCAAGTCCATTTTTGACAACTGAGGCAGAAAGTCTTACAAGTATCTGTTCTCATCCATTGCAGCAAGACAGCTGGCAAAAGTAATAATAGCAAGTTGTGCTTGTCTGTTTGTGACACTCCTAACCTAATAGTAAGGCCCAGCCATGACTACAGCGCTTGAGGATATGTTTTTGGTTTTTTCCCCAATCCTGCGAAACTTTGAATGGCTTGTCTTGTTTATGTTCCAGGAAAGAAAAGAACTAAATGTTGAAAATATGGTCATTTTTGCAAATAAAGATATCACGACATAAATTGGCAAACACGTACACCCCTGGACCAACTCCATGTCACAAGTCCGCTTGCCAGGTCCAGCGGCTTTTTCAGGGCCTGTAGGAATAGAGACCAAGAGGGAACTGAATGAATGTTTTGTCTTGGTGTGCGCAACATAGATGCTGAGGGGAATGAACAGAAGTGTAATGTGGTTTGTAACGTGCTCTGCTCTTTCACTCTGCCTCTCTTTGGTGGCAGGGCAGACAATTTTCCTTTCCTTGGTCACCATTCTGAGGCTAGGATGGGGAATGTTCTTGGTATAGAGTGGTGGTTTGGTTTGGGTGCTAACTACCCTTGAGTTGACTCTGACTCATGGCAACCTGAGGCTCAGACATCTCCAGTGCTCCTGTACTCCACTGGCTCTGTTCATTTTCCTGCAGACTCAGATTTTTGTGTCCTCTCTAATTGAGTCTAGATCTACCAGCTAGGGGTGAGCCTACGTCTCCTTCGCTACCACAGTATTGTCTTTCCAATGGAGTCATGCAGTCTCATGATGGTGTCCAAAGACACAGGCAGCCTCAATGTAAAATTGTCGTGCCAGCAGGGGTTTTTCTGGCTGGATTCGCTCAAGGACCATTGTTTGATCTTTTGGCTATCTAACTGATATTCTCAGCAAAAAAACCTTCTCCAACACCATATTTTCAAATGAACTGATTTTCCTTTTTATCTGCTTTTTTTCCAGTTAAACAGCTTTCACAGCCATACATGGGAATGCAAGAATACGATGCCTTGGGACAATTCTAACTTTGGTACTCTTAGGATCTTCCCTGGCCTTTCAACAGCTGGAGCTTCCCATCTTCTAGTCTCTTGAGTTGCAGTCGCCATTCTGGGTGAAGCTTGAGATTCCAGGTACAGGAAAATCTTGTGACCTAAGTTCAATTGCTTCATTGTCTAATTATGAATTTATGTAGGTCCTATGTGGCAGTTGTTTTTGTGTTTCTTATGTTTTCAGCAGCAGGCTTGCCTGTTGCTCCTTTGCTTACTGACTTCATTAGTGAATGGTTCCAAGATATTGATGTTTGCGGCGATTAATATTGTGTTAGGGTTATGGCAGTTAAATTGGAGGTGACTGGGCAGGCGGTTCCCACCAACAGGCGGCAGCTCAGAGCTCCCCTCCCTCTTGGTAACAACAATCTTCTGATTCGCCCCAAGCTGCACCACCAGTCTGCAAGCCTCCCTCAATCCCTGTCTGAATGCCTTCCAGGATACTGTATTGACTGCAGAAATCTCCTTCAGTGTCATTGTGCGATGAGGCAGAGAGGGGAAGAGGTGTAGGCCGGCGCAGTGATGGTGACAAAGGTTTCAGTGATGGTGTGCCTGGGAATGAGGCAAAGTGCAGCATGATGGCCAACCCAAAAATGGTAAGAGGTTGAGCATCTCATCCTGCATCGCTGCGTTTCCTCTGATGCATATTTTTTCTGTCAGTCTGGTATAAATGTGATTAGAAAATGATTTGTGTTTTGAAAATGAAATGGTATTTTAAGAAGATCAGGCAAAAAGAAGAAAAGAGGAAAATAGAGATGAAAGACCCAGGATGCACACAGTATATAGTAAAGTACCCACTTTTTCAGGTCAGGCAGTCGCTGAAAGGATGCCAGCCACAGATGCCGTGCGAAACGTCAGAAGAAAACTCTTCTGAACATGCCACATAGCCAAAAACCACAAAAACTATGAAAGGATTGTCCAAGCCAACCAGGTAAGGTGCAGCAATGATGAAGATACCTACGGACTCTAAGCACCCTATACAGTAGGGCCAAACAATGAAGGTATCCTGAAAATTGGGCTTGTCCCTGAGTTCACAAAACTGATCATTAATTGAGAGAGACATCCATAGTGGTGATTATAAGCAGTTAAATATAAATATTGTTATAAATGTGCAAACATAAAATGCACACTTAGCGAAACAATATTGTTGATTCATATGTCTAAAGCATTCAGCATGGAGATGATGACATCCACAGTAGATGTAAATGGGTGGGTCAAAGAGGATTAAAAGAAAGAAGAAGATGAACCACTAATTAATGCGACTAGAACGGAAAAGTCACAAGAAAGCAAGCAAAACCTACACAGCAAAGCAGCATAGAATGATAGTGGAAAATGGAAAATTAGGAAGCCAGGAGGTCTCAATAGATCTGTCCATCGCTATATTGAAGGTTCATAGAATGAAACAAATATTGGAACGTGTTGGGACTATGACGGCTTGAAGATTCAGTGTTCAAAGCTATTCTGACAACGGCCAGTGCAAACCACAAACTCTCATGCAGCCTCCCGAGACTATGGCAACGGCAAACCCCCCGCTGAAGAAACATGCCGAAGAAACCCTGTGATAGATTTGCCTTTGAGTTGCCATGAAGTGGGGAAAACAATTTCCAAGTTGTGAGTGGGTGCACCCCAAAGAAAAAAAAGGCAAATGACTGAAAGAAAACAACTACCCACTCAATTTCATAGGAAAGTGTGTGAGCTGAAATGAAATGAGCACTTTTCCGGCAACATGCCTGAGAACAATTTCCAGGGCACTGGTCAGGTTTTTTTTTTTGAATGAAAAGGAAGTCATGGAACGGCTACATATGCAATAAACCAAAGAGGAATAATGGAGTGGCAGAAAGTCCAGTTCGGCCCTCAGCAGAAAGGTAAGATGTGTGGCATGAATGTAAGGAGGGGATGCAACAACTCCAAACAGGCTAACAGACTGATGGAGTTGGCCTGAGGGGAAGGGGGGGGGGTGTTGGCTTGACATGAATGTAACCTCGCTGATTAAACTAAGCCTCTAGTGAGATCCTGGTAACCAAGATTCAGGCGTGTAGGCCAAGTTTAATTGTCTCTGAGGGCATTGTGCTGCCATGCTGATTATGCCAATGATAAGCATTCTTTGAACTCCATGTAGATATTCATACTGGCATTTGCTCGCCTGGGGGGATAAGAGAAGATCAATGGCTAAGAATCGCAAAGTGGCTATACTTGTTGGCACTACAAAGTTAAATTGTTAGAATCGTAACAAAATAGTGTTGAAACCAACCCAAGAGTTGTCCAAGTAACTAGTTCATTACCCCTCCCAGTAGGGTACGTTTTCAGTTTTAGGCAACAAAGCCAGGACAACAGTCTTTCTGAAAATGGACAAGAACAATATGCCTTTCAAAAACTCTCGCCTATAAAGGAGAAAGGGAAGTGTAAAATGGCCCTTACTTCTCCAACCGCTTCCCAGGGTGTGGGGATAAACTGAGGGCACAACGTCATTTGTTAACAACAAACCCCCACAAGGGTCCAGAAAAGAGGATTCTGGCAAAGGAGGTCAAAACCAGACCTCCTTCTCTTTTCTTAATATGTAACAACGTGGATGTTGACATCGACGCCACAGCTGAGACCATCTCCCTTGGGCGACCTTGGCCAGATTGATCCATCTCTTAAGAGCCCTATTGCTGACCGAGCAGGAAAAATGAGAACCAGAAGACACACGAAAACGGTTTAGAATGAAATGGCAACTTTATTGTAGGACAACCTATTGTATGTGATTGCTTTGAGATTCTGAAACAGCTAGGGAGTAACCAGTGATGGGGGAGCAGCTGGGCAGGTGATCCCTCCAGACCTAATACCTGATGGAAAACATCGAAGGCCCAAGAGCAATCAGAGAACTGAGTTGCTCCCGCCTGGCATCCATCTGTAATGGCAGCCAAAGAATGGTCCCTCGCCTACCATCACAAGACTTAAGTGAGGGTTGTATTTTTAGGCCACAAGCCCCAAGGCAAGTCTCTTTCCCCACCTGTAAGTCCCAATCGGCTAAAAGAGCCGCTGCCAGAGACTTACCTTCATCACCAATATGATGCTTAGGTGGTCACCTGAACGTCTTAGCTCCTCCAAGAATATGCCACTGAACCTTGTATGTACCACAGAACCAACAACACCCACGAAGCCAAGTTGTTAAAGTTTATCACTGAAGGAAAAAAATATAGTGTGGGGGTAGGCATCATGATAATAAAAAGAATAATAATATAATAATTCCCTTGGAAATGGGCAACAAAATTCCTACTTGACCTCAAAGGTAGAGGTGGGAGGGTGGGCCAGCATTTGAAAAGAGGGAGAGCATGAGGTGGGCAGGCCTTAAATAGCACCACCTCCACCTCCTTGCCTCTCAAAACACAGTGCAAACATTGTGCTTACTTTTAAACTGCTGGTCTCGCAGTTCTGAAAGACCAGCAAAGCTTTATCCCTTGATCACATCCGTTTGTGTGGATAAACATGAATTTAAGGATGAAAACGATGCCAGCACCTGGGTGCCTCACCAGCTTCTAAGTCCTGTGACCCACTTCAAAATCACTTATTTAAATTATTCTGATTTTTTAAAAAAATTCTGCAAGTGTTTTAAACTGTTTGCATTATTTTAATTGTATGCCCCCCTAAGACCTCTTGATAGAGAGCAGAATAGACTAAACTAGAACAATGCCACAATTTAAGCATTGTAGATAAGGGAGTCCCTCACAGCTGTAATGTAATAAATGTATTTGATAGAGCAGTACAACCTCCTAGCCACTGCAGGAAGTAATGCTGTTTTTAATTAATTCTGTATCATTTGTATTCAATTCCCTGACAAAGGAAATAGCTGTGAGGACCCACAATGTAGTTTCCAGTACCTTGAATCCTTTTCCTGATGAATTTTACAGTGATAGGATTCCTAGGGGAAAATTCAACTTTCCATTCTGGTATGCTGATCTCCAGGTAACTACATCTGCTAGTGAAGGATGAACTCTCCTCAGGTCACTTCAAAATGAATTCAGCATTCTGAAACTTCTGACCCACATTCAAGAAAAGCTGTGTTCTGAAAGTGTGCTCTTAGCTTTTAACATCTTTGTTTTTAAAATAAACTGCTATCTCAACCTTTTTGCCCTTAGAAAATGCAACATGGCTAACAATGTCCAATGAAAACCCCACTCCTACCTTAGAACTCATTACATTAACTCACATTTTGTTTTCCTGATAACTGCAAGTGAGGAGCAGAAAACGGCAGGTTTTCTGGGTGTATGTGATAAATAAGGCAAAGTTCAGAATTTTCCTCTCATTCTTTTACCCACCTTATAGTAATCATAAAGATCAATAGAAGCAGCAACAAACTAGCTAACAATACTTGGCTGGATGTAAATCAATGTTCATATGCCCAGAAGGTAAACTATCAAACAAGAAAATCAAATATCAGTGTAGAGAATAAGAGAGAGAAGGGAAAGAGAAACATAGTACCGTTTCTTAGTCAAATCCTGCTTCTTTACATGCTACTAATTAGTTTTTCAAATAATCATATCTCACAGTGTTGATGAAATAATTATACCAAACAATTATACCAAAATACCAGTAGAAGAAACATTGTGACCTTACTGGATCAATGCAATTATTCTCTCTGTATCTTGAGGTTTTGTTTTGTTTTTACAAGTCTATTTGAGTTCCTTCCACTAATAATACAAACGGTATTCCCAAAGCAGGTACTAGCTTGTTAGTGTTGCCCTCCCTTTAGGAAGACAAATCTTTGATTGTTCTAATAAGCATATTGCACAGGGAGTAATAACTTCATTTAAGTCAGTTACAATCCTCATAAAGCTCGAATCCTCATAAAGCTTACAGAACACGCTGATTGAAGCAATCCACACAGGAACATGGTGAGAAACAGCACCTAATTATTTAGAGCCTCTTAAGTAACAAAGTAATATCCAGAAATGTCTTTGCTCCCTGAAGAAAACAAAACACTTTTATGTTTAGTTTAAACTAAGCCTTGTACAGATATATGTCCATGAACAGCTATTACAAAAGTTATTTTATGATCTAGTAGTGTTGCCACAAAGGGACTAAATATTGTAACAGCACCTGATCCTGTCTGATCTTAGAAGTGAAGTATTGTCAGCCCTGATTAGTACTTGGATGGGAGAACACCAATGAGTATCAGTAGTTGTAATCTAAATTTCAGAGGAAGAAACTGGCAAAACCATCTCTGAATACTTCTTGCCTAAGAAAACCCTATGAAATTCATGAGCTCACCATAAGTTAACAGGTGACCTGAAGGCCCATACACACATACACAGTTTTGCTAGATGCACATGTGGCTTGGCCACAAGATTCTTTTGCTATTTTTCTCCAACTAGCATTGTTAATGCACTGAGTGACCAGCAAGCAGAACTGTGTCAAGTCTAGCCTGTGCTGCCTAAGATTTAGAACTAGTAGACATGTGTGAAAAGCACTGTTTTGCGGTTGGGGTGAAGGCTGAGTGTCCCCATGTTCAAAGCCCTCACCGTGCTGCCCAGGCGTCATCTTGGTGCACACCCATTCAGATGGTGCATGCCATAATGATTCCCCTTTGGTGCAGCACCCAAACGGTGCTGCACCAAAGGGGTGCCATCAAGCCGCATGGGAGCAGTTATGGCACCCCTTCATGGGCACAAAAAGGAGCTAGAAAAACTGGCTCCTTTTTGTGCTCTGTGGAAGCTGGATTGGTGCTACGGTGTGTGTTTGCCATGGCACCAATCTGGGGCAGAAAGTGGCAGCCCATCTGTATAGCCCCTCAGTTGTGCATGCCAGGACAGTAACTTCAGTAATATTTCTTATACGGAACATGTATAAGAAATGGAAAAAGGGGGAAATCACAAAAAAGGAATTCAAAGAAATAGCAGGCATGTGTAGGGGTAAAGTCAGAAAAGCTAAAGCACAGAATAAACTCAGGCTTGCTAGAGAGGTTAAGAACAATAAAAAGGGCTTTTTTGGATATGTCCGCAGCAAAAGGAAGAAGAAGGAAACGGTAGGGCCACTGCGTGGAGAAGATGGCAAAATGCTAACAGAAGACAGAGAAAAGGCAGAATTACTCAACACCTTCTTTGCTTCAGTCTTCTCAGAAAAGGCAAAGGGTGATCAACCTGAGGATAATGGAGCAGAGGACAGAATAGGGGAATTTCAGCACAGAATAAGTAGAGATAGTAGAGGAACACCTTATTAATCTAAATGAATTTAAGTCTCCGGTACCAGATGAACTCCATCCAAGGGTATTAAAAGAACTGGCAAAAGTAATATCGGAGCCATTGGCAATAATCTTTGAAAACTCCTGGAAAACAGGAGAGATCCCAGCAGACTGGCGGAGGGCAAACGTTGTCCCCATCTTCAAAAAGGGGAAAAAAGAGGATCCCAACAATTATCGTCCAGTTAGTCTGACATCAGTACTAGGAAAGATTCTGGAGCAGATCATTAAACAGAGAGTCTGTGAACATCTAGAAGGCAATGCCATAATCACAAAAAGTCAACATGGGTTTCAGAGAAACAAGTCATGCCAGACAAACCTGATCTCTTTCTTTGATAAAATTACCAGCTTGGTAGATGAAGGGAATGCTGTGGATATAGTATATCTTGATTTCAGTAAGGCCTTTGACAAAGTTCCCCATGACATTCTTGCAAACAAGCTTGTAAAATGTGGGCTAGACAAAGGAACTGTTAAATGTTGGTTGTAATTGGTTGACCGGCCGAACCCAAAGGGTGCTCAACAATGGCTCCTTTTCATCCTGGAGAGAAGTGACCAGTGGGGTTCCACAGGGCTCTGTCCTGGGCCCAGTGCTATTCAACATCTTTATCAATGACCTGGATGACAGAATTGGGAGCATACTTATCAAATTTGCAGATGATACCAAATTAGGGGGAATAGCTAATACCCCAGAGGACAGGATCAAGATTCAAAATGACCTGAATAGACTAGAAAGCTGGGCCAAAGCTAACAAAATGAAATTCAACACGGAGAAATGTAAGGTATTGCACTTAGGGCGGAAAAATAAAATGCACAGATATAGGATGGGTGACACCTGGCTGAATGAAACTACGTGTGAAAGGGATCTAGGAGTCCAAGTAGACCACAAGTTGAACATGAGTGAACAGTGTGATGCGGCAGCTAAAAAGGCCAATGCTATTTTAGGCTGCATCAATAGAAGTATAGTGTCTAGATCAAGAGAAGTAATAGTCCTACTGTATTCTGCTCTGGTCAGGCCCCACCTAGAATATTGTGTCCAGTTCTGGGCGCCACAATTCAGAAAGGACCTTGAGAAACTGGAGCGTGTCCAAAGGAGGGCGACAAAAATGGTGAAAGGTCTGGAAACCATGCCCTATGAGGAACGACTTAGGGAGCTGGGGATGTTTAGCCTGGAGAAAAGAAGGTTAAGAGGTGATATGATCGCCCTGTTTAAATATTTGAAAGGATGTCATATTGAGGAGGGAGCAAGCTTGTTTTCTGCTGCTCCAGAGAACAGGACCCGGAACAATGGATGCAAGCTACAGGAAAAGAGATTCCACCTGAACATTAGGAGGAACTTCCTGACAGTAAGGGCTGTTCGACAGTGGAATGCACTCCCTCGGAGGGTGATAGAGTCTCCTTCCTTGGAGGTCTTTAAACAGAGGCTGGATGGCCATCTGTCAGGGATGCTTTGATTTGGATTTCCTGCATGGCAGGGGGTTGGACTGGATGGCCCTAGTGGTCTCTTCCAACTCTATGATTCTATGATTCTATGATTCTATGATTCACCCTCCATGATGTTTTTATCATGGCCTGGCCTGGCACTCAGTAGCTGCAACATGTAATCCACCAGATGCTATGATAGCTGCCTATGCAGTTATCTATATCTCCAGTTTAATTCCTACATGCAATATAAATATCTTGAAGTACAGGTACAATACCAATAACAGCAGCACAGTGAAATATCCTGACCTCAATCTTTTCCACACTACACAATGATAGCAGTTTGATGCCACTTTAACTGTCATATCTTCATCCAATGGAAACCAAATAATAATAATAATAATCCCACTCCTCTCCCAAAACGGGGATGAGGTGTTACCAGTATGCTGATGACTCCCAGATATATTTCTCCATGTCTCGATCTACAGCAATTACTACAGATGGCATCTCTACTCTCAATGAATGTCTTAAAGCGGTAATGGACTGGATGAGAAAAAACAGAATATTATTTTGAACAAGTAATTTTCAAGCAAAGCTACTTTTCTTTCTTACAAAGAAGACTAAGGGGCTGAACACATTGGCCAAAAGACCTGTTTTACTCCTGCCCTGGCATCATTCAGTATGGACAGAGTAGGCTAATAGCCCCAGGCCAGGATCACCCAGACAAGACACAGATCTGGCAGTCCTGGACTTAGCCCAGCCCCAAGGGCCCTTAGCATGGTCTAAAAAAACCAGCTAAAACAAATTATATGCTTTAAGTTTTTATTGCTAGTATTAAATACAGAAGTAATAACCCAGGGCAAGGAAGAAGGTTCTGCTTTGTGCTACCCAAGATAACTGAAAATACAGAGAGGCAAAATTACTAGATCTTGTCACAATGTAACCACATGGGTAAAAATGAACCCACACAATCACAACCCCTTCAGTACTTGGGATATACATCACCTGTAATTTTCTCTAAAGTGGGTGCATTTTCTCTCAAGAACAAGACAATCAAGGACTTGTAATCCTCATTTACAAAGCAGTCCTTGGTAAGTATTCTCATAAGTATGTCCCATTGTGCTTACCACCAGATAAGTGAGTGAATATATATATATGCAGTCATAGACAGACAGACAGACAGACAGACAGATGATAGATAGTAATAGTGGCAAGTGACAGAAAACATTCATTTCAGATTCATCTTTGTGTTGCAAGCTGCAGGAGTTTAGCACCTGCTGCAGCCCTGCTAACTACTCAGCATTTACCATGCTGTTCTATTTTAAATCTGGGTGATATTATTTTGATCCCTTATGTATATATTAATCTGTAATGTTATGTCTGTTGGTTCAAATTGCACCTGTTAGTGTACTTAATATTAATACGTCTTCATTAGCATATTGCTGACTAAAATACCCAAAGAACATCTGGAAGGATGCTTCCTAAGATACACCTAGCACCTAAGAAAACCTCTTTGTCATTAGAGACATGAATCAACTTAATTTTAAATCAAAGCTTATTCCCACAAATTGAAGGTTGCTTATTGGGGTGCTATTGGGGTTCATTGTTTTGTTCACACTGAGATGTGTGTTTTGGCATGTCTTAATCCAATGTATTGACTCACAAATGTAAATATCAGCTAACAGCTGAAAATAATTCTGGCTACTAAACTGGAATATGGGAACTAGGGACATGAAATAGGAGTATCAGTGCATGTACCTGGGATAAAAGTAGACCCCCATATATATTAACATTTTACTTGCTTTCTTGCTTATTTATTTGTTTCTTTAATATGCCATTCTATATGAGGAATGTGAAAATCTTTCAATCTCAACATGGTAACATTTCTTCAAATCCCACCTGTGTATCCTTCTCCTCTTTCTTTCATATTGAGCTTCCAGAATTTGTTTTCTCATCCTGCATTGAATTTTTTTATGTGTTTTCATGCATTTTTCTTAGTTTCTACATTTCGTTATGCATTTTACTTACAACTTGGAAATTAATTAATCTAAATGTTTAATTTGCCACTCTTCCTACAAGCAATTTCATGTAACTCGCTAGATCCCACAATTTAGGCTGGGGTTAGAAATTTGTTTTAGTGAATTAGGTCATTAGTGTGCATTAGAATTGGTTAGGGTTGATCCCTCTTTCTTTGTCAGATTCAGTAAAACAGGATGGCCTCCCACCTCAGAAGTATTATAACTGGAAGAAATGCATCCCATGGTTCAGTTATTAGACAGGTTAATCTGGAGGATGGTAGTGAATGGAAGAGAGAGGGAGGGAGAAAGAGAAGGAGAGAGGGAAACTTTCCACAACCCAATAGCCCTCCAAGAATGGAAAAGAAGAAAAAGAGTGAGTTTTTCAAAAGAACAGGACTGATGAGTGGTGATTTATTATTAACGAAGACTCCCAAGCAGCCAGGATACTTTTAGAATATCAGACCTTTTAGGCCTGAAAGGCAAGTGTCACACAAACTTGGAACCAAAATGTTTAAAGTTTCTGGAAGTAGTGGGTGTCAATTGTGACTCTCTTTAGGAACATTTCCTCCTCTAATTGTAGTCTGGTTTGTATTCAATATGACACAGCAGCAATCATATTCCCTTGGATACTTCAGTGAAATGTATTCATCACTCACCTTTTCTCTTAACTTTTCACACTCCCTTCCTCATCCTATTCTTCTTTTACCTTTTGGATTTTTGAGTTTATTTCTCTGTTGATTTTGATTCCTTTCTCACTCATTTCTTGCCTCAATTTTTCACAGTGCCCTTGAAGATGAGAAATGTTACATTTCTTTCTTTGCATAATCCCAGGCCATGGTGAAAATGTTCTCTTGTAAAACAAGCTTTTATTATTGGGTTACCCAGATGGAATAAAAAAGAGAATGATAGGGATTGCCTCTGTCAAAGATATATACTATGGCCATTTTAATCTTTTAAGAAGTACAATGCTGAGGAGGCAGTTCAAACTAAGGCTATAATATTGCTGGGTAAAACAAGGATTTGAATTAATTCCAATTCCCCTCTGGGATAGCAGTAATAATAATAAAATCTGCTTCATGACTTGTACTGCTATTGCTGTAAACAGAAAGTAACTATTCATTCTGAATAAAAGAAATGCTCAGTAAAATAGAGGTGGCAAATATCTGACCATCTACAAATATCAGAAAGTTTGTGGAAACAGGCTTAGTGATTTAAAATAGGAACCTGTCCTTACAACAAGTTTTGCCCCATAAAAATACCTCTGCAAACAACACTATGGATTGAAGCTGCCATATACTGAACATTAAGGAAGGCAGAGAAGGAAATCTGTAGAAGTGGGCTTCATGTACAGATCAATAAGAGACCTTTTGACTCACTCTCTGTCCTGGGTTCACTACAGTAAACCAGCCAATATTTTTCAATAGACTATCTCCCACTTATATGTCCAGCCATTTCTATTATACACAGTACAATGAAAGCACAAAGGATTTCAACCCTTTCTGAGTGCTCAAACCTCATTTGGCATAAAAGCTAAACATGTCATTTCCCAGACTGTCCAGTCACTAATTACAGCACTTTAGAAATAAAGTTTAATAATAATAATAATAATAATAATAATAATTCCCACAGAACTGACTCCTGGTGCCTGTCATCTCCCCTTCACATAGCCATCCCCACAATAGATGGTCATACTTTTTTCCGCTCACCATCGCCAACATGACATATCCTAGCATCCAGTAACATGAAGCAAAGCAAGCAAAAATCAAAGTCTAATTAACTAAAGAAGCATGGGGAAAAGCTGAGGGATTCAGATCCTGACATTTTAGAATTGACTTAAGACTGAGGTGACTGCATGGCCCACTCCCAAAGCAGGCTGTCGCTGTGGTTCCAAGCTGACAGCCAGCAGGAGAGGGTTAAAATCTGCTACTAGAAGGGCTGGATCTTGTCCTCTTGGTGCAGCCTTAGTGTGGCTTCCAGCTACTTTGAGTGCATGTGTCATCTAAGCACTACACCCCCAAAGTGGCTAGAAGCTGCTTTATGTGGCCCATCTGTTTCAGGCCTCAGAAATGGTTTGGCCAGTTATTTCCTCTGAAAAATAGCCTATAGCACCTGGTATTCATTGGCAGTCTCCTATTCAAGTACTAGACAGGG
The DNA here is from genome assembly GCF_019175285.1 of Sceloporus undulatus. Classification (NCBI taxonomy): domain Eukaryota; kingdom Metazoa; phylum Chordata; class Lepidosauria; order Squamata; family Phrynosomatidae; genus Sceloporus; species Sceloporus undulatus. The sequence goes on from NC_056523.1 coordinate 209,045,064, forward strand.
TTGACCCTACTTAGCTTTCAAGTTCAGGCAGGATCTGGTCACTTTAGGGTATTAATAAAAACAAATGCCAACTGTGAGCTGATTGCTATACTGTACTCAGATATAATTTGAAAATGAGTTTGAGTCTGTGGCATTCTTCTCTTGAAATTGGATGTATAAGATCCAATATCTTAGAGTTCATTTTTGGCACACACACACACACACACACAGAGAGAGAGAGAGAGAGAGAGAGAGAGAGACTTAGAACTATGCAAGGGGAAGAATGTTGATCAACCCATGTGTTTTTATTGGGGGATCAATTGGCCTCTGCATGCTGATGGATTATTTTTGTGGTGAGGAGTTGTGCAGGAAGCTTCCATGGATAGAACATGTTGTAAGATGGGGCTTCAGGGACAATTACATGGATATGTAGGAATAACCAAGCTCATAGAGTCATCCCTGCTATTCTCATCATCCAACACCAAACATCTCTATGGAGACAAAGGTGAAGTGTGGAGACAAAGGTGAATGACTGGAGAGAAGTCTAAGAGCCTATACAGACCGGCCTGAAAGTCCAGCCTGTGGGTGGAATCAGAGTGCAGCGTTCTGATGATGCACACCCTGACTCCACCCCCAGGACGCCTTGATGTCACATGCATCAGACTTCCAGCATTGCATCTGTTAGAATCCTGATGTATTCTATCAGATGTATTGTAACTGTGGATGCTGGGGGGATGGATTGCGCTTTAGCTTGGCTTTAGAGATAGTGATATGTAGTGCTAGGCTGGACAGGTGTGGGGTATCTGGTGTCCTTGAGGATCTGGCTTGCAGAGGCTGGGAATGCAGTTTCATTTCTGTGAGAAGAGCAGCTCAGGGAAAAGGAATGGAGGATGTGAAGGGAAGGAGGGGTCCTGTTGCACAGGCTTTTGCTAGAGGTGGAGCAGTTTGGTTCAGGGGGGAATTTATGCATTGGTTTGGCTGGGAGGGGTCAGTCTCAGCTAAGAAGCTGAGTGATGTGGAATTGCTGATTCTGGAACTATCAATAAAGTGCTGTTGATTTATCAATCAAGCTGACTGGTTGATTATCCAGGATTCTGGTCTCGCACTCTGACAGCATCAGACCTTTGGCGCTGCATCCAAATGACACAGTGCCGAAGGGGCACCATATAGCCATGCCACCATGGCTATGCCACCCTTTAGAGGGTGCAAAAAGGAGCTGCTTTTGTGGCTCTTTTCTGCACCCTCAGAAGGCCAGATCAAGGCCACAGCATAAGGTTGCCATGGCCCTGATCTGGCTGAAGAAGGGGTGGCTGCATGGCACCCCTTCAGGGCTTTATGAACAGCCCCTAACTTTCTTTTTGGATTTAGTTCTCCAATACGGCACACACACTGTTTCATAGTTACAAAATCCACATGGTAATTACAGATGCCAGAAACAACTTTAATTAAGTTACCATTCTAGTCCTTGGTAGAGAAAGTTTCATTATGATCAAAAAGCTAGCTTCGTTTCTTTAATTGCTTCACTCCTGGGAGCTACAGTTATTCTGAAACCTCCTAGGGATTGCACAAATGGTTTATTTTAGAACTTTCCTGATCTCTGGTGGTATTTACCAAACAGAAGAGAAAACAAGGCATGGGGAGTGGAGATGTGAGTTCTTATGGCTCCCAGAGGCAAATGATTTAGTCAGTAAAAAATCCCATAAATTATCTTAAAGGTTAGTGCCTTGAGTAAGGCTACATGCCAAAGCACTGAGATTATTAAATCTTTTGCATTTAATTTATGTTGGTATAACTGAATAAATGTGTGACTCTTGGGAATCATAAAATAGCATTTGACATTCTTTTCTATACTCACTGCAGAGCTAAGTTGCCATAGGACACAATCCACAGTGTACTTACTCTGGCTTAAAATAATTAAAATGAATAGGGTTGTGCAAAGAATACATACTGCTTTGTGTCCAAAAACTACTGCTCTAGTTTTAATATTTTATTTTTAACTCATCAGGAAAGAATTGTTAATTCAAGAATTAGGACTAGGTGTTTACAGTATGCTCTTAAAGTGTATAAATTGACTCAGCCTGTCCATTCTACAAACCCACACATGTGGACAAAAATATTGTGTCAATGAGAAATCAGAGATATTGACATAAATCAAACAGTCATCTGGTTCAATAGCTCTAAAGTGATAGGAATTTCTGTACATGTGGATTCATTTGTTTTCTTTTTTCCAAGCCCTGGATTCCACAGTTTTAAACCAAGAATAGACTAACAATCAGATGGGGCACTAATCACCATTTCAAGAGGTATTTACATGTGTGTACTTGGCCTGAATGTGATTATGCATTTTAGAACATATCTGAGAAGAGGCATTCACTGAAAGGAATGCTACATGGAGAGACCACATCTCCAAGTGTGCATCACAGCATGGATTTGGATTGCAAATATGTTTTATGCCTGGGGCTCCTCATTAAGCAATTGATATGTGCAAGGACTATTTCTCGGGATTATTGCGTGCACAGGGCTTTCCTGGTTCTGTAATATGCATTCCATGCTACACTTAATTTCTAATGCTGCTCCCCAGGCAAGTATTCTTTAGCTGCCCCTGTTGACTATCATTTGGAAGATTGATTCTGCTGACTGAATAGAACACCAACCCGTTTATAGCAGCATTTGCTTCAGGAAGATTTTTACACCACTATAAATGGTGTTCAGCTCTCCGTTCCCTTGGGAGCCAGCTTTAAAAACTCTTGCTGCACTTTGCCTCCCTCTGTAGCCTTTCCAGATTTGGTTTATGCATTGAACCATTTAATTAGCATTAATAAAGTAGAGCTTTCTCCAGATAAAACAAATGCTTTGAACTTGGCATTTAAAAGCAAAATAAGTGCTTCAGATTCTAATAGGCCCCTTCTGCATCCTGCCTTGATTGGCAGCCAAAGGCATCTAGGACACTCAAGTAATGATTAAGGCTGAGATAGAGTGAATAGAGAAGAATATATCTGTTTGAATATTCGAGCATACCAATAGATTTTGGCTCAGTGTATAAAAGTTTATCAATCTACTTACCTAACACTCCACAAAGAGATTAATCTACTGTCTGCTTACTATGGGGGAAATCTTATTCTAATCACATCCCTTTTCTACAATTCTTGATCCTATCCTAATCACAATCTATTATATGGATTTAATGGCTACATTAATTGTAGATATTTAAGTGTCTTTGTTTACTCATTTGTTTATTTTCAACATCTGTGGTTGCATGTGCCTTCAAGTAAACTCCAACTTATAGCAACCCCATCATAGGGTTTTATTGATACCTCTGTCAGACTCCTATCCGTGACCTAAGATATGAATGTTAATGGCAGTAACAACCAGTAGACTTCCAGCTTGTTATCTGCATGTGCCACTTGGAAGAAACCATCAAATCTCTCTATCATCTCATCAAATCACCTTTTCTTTTTGGACAGAATTTGACAGCAACTCAGAGATGAATGAGGAGCTGCTGATTTAGTGCCAAAAACAAGTACGATTATGAACTGCAAGAGTTTACCTCTGGGCTCCATTTAGTGCACAGATGGCCATTTAATCTTGGTTCCCTCAGGATAAGTTTTATATTTTCTATTGGTCCTGATAAATGTTATCTAAATGAAAGCCTGCACTCTTGCTTTGAGGGTGCAGAGAAGCATCAGATGCATTTGCCAGAAAAGGGTCAAAGAAGTTTATATATGGCAACCACCACAGTACTGACAGTCAACTTAACAATAACCCTCACAGAAGAGATGACATATCTCATCTACTAAATGACACTGCATGACATGTCTAGGTTTGATGATTCACTCTTTCAGGCATAAGAGAGAATAATCTTCTTCAGTCCTGACAGTAGAAAAAGTGGTTATCTCTCATTTTCTAGCTGTCTTTCAGGTGCTGCAGTCAAGCACTGCTCAGTTCATCCTCCATTCACAAATTGTTCCATTGGTTTTGTCTGAAGAAGATGCTGTTCTGATGTGGAAAAATGCACCTTAGTATAGTCTTAGCTGGATTTTTCTGGCTGTAATATAACAAAGAATATTAATATGGGCATCAGTTAGCTCCAGCTTCTATTGATGGGTCCTGGGAAGGAGATTCACTGGTAGGCTTATTCTTATTTTAAGTGCTCTTTGCTTAAGGATCCTGAAGGCAGTCTTCTGCTGTTAGTGCTGTGAAGTGGTATTTTTTTTCCTACATGCCATTATTTACTAGAGTTGTTTTATCTATACTTGCCCGTGCAATGTTAAGTCACTCCATATTTTGGCTTTAACTGCTCTTGACTCCAGTGAGAAAGATTCTAATTTAAGGAGAATTTTATAGATTAATGAAAGGCCTATGCTACATCTGGGATCAGGAACAGCTCGCTCTTGAATTATTTATTATTATTCTTTTTATTTTACCTATATGCTGGCTTTCTCCTGGAGTGACACCCAAGGTGTCTCACAGATAAAACTGGTTTAAAAATTAACAATATATTATACCAACCCTTATACCAAACTCGGAAGCTGCAAATGGTGCAAAATATGGCAGCCCGGCTGGTCACTGGCGCTCCCAGGACCAGCCATATAACACCAGTATTAAAAGATCTCCATTGGCTGCCCATTCGCTTCCGAGCTCAATATAAGGTGTTGGTAATTACCTATAAAGCCCTAAATGGCTTGGGCCCAGGATACCTTCAGGACCGCCTCTCCCTGTATATTCCGCCTCGCACCCTCAGAACGTCCGGGCAGCAGCTACTGAAGGTGCCTGGGGATAGATTAGTCTCCACCACTCGGAGGACGTTCTCCATAGCTGCCCCAGCCCTTTGGAATGCGCTGCCCACAGAGCTCCGCTCGTCCACTACCCTGGCCCAATTTAGGAAGGACCTTAAAACCTTCCTATTCCAACAGGCATTCCCCGAGTAAATATCCTGTGGGCCTCCCTCCTCTTTCGTGGCCAAGAGGTTGGGCTTTGGGGCTTTTACTGTTGGTTTGCTTTTAAGATGTTCTTTTTATTGTAACAGTTTGTATTTTAATATGTTGTAAGCCACCCTGATCGGAGGAAGGGCGGCATATAAATAAAAATTTTATTATTTATTATTATTTATATTTAAAAATTGTAAATCATCTAATTAAAATAGTATAACATTACATTAAAAATACAAAGGCTAAAAAACAAAAACAGGACACATACCCCATATAAAAGTCTCCCTGACAATAATTACATATTATTCTCATACTGTGGCCTTAAATTAACAATTTGTTAATGTAACCCGCTTTACTGTGTTATAATTAGAATAAGCACACATATATGCCAACATAAGCTTTTTGGAAGAGCACAAGATACAAACCGCACAATTAAATTTCTCAAAAGCACTGTAGATTGCCTCGCTATCTACTTTGTAGTTGCATGTACCAAAATGCTCGCAGCAACAGATAATTAAATGCTAAAATCTTTGTGGAATGACTTTGGAGCCACAAACCCCAGTAAGAATTCTTTCACTGGTTGTCAGAAAGATTATTTTGTCATCATCATTACCCAAACAAAATGTATGGGTCCAACTGTGAGCCTTATTTGTTGTGCTGATTCCAATTTCGTAGCAGCAACCACACACCCCAGGGTTTCCGATATCTGGAAGATTTTCATCACCCATCTTGGAGGATTAATTTATGGCCTTCAGCCTTGTGTGTTTTTAATACCCCCCAAGGCTCCAAATAATAATCTAGCGTTGTTCATTTACTTATAATTTCATCAGACTTGTAAATACATTACACATACGCTTCTAATGTAACAGCATTTTTGTTCATTTCTTTCATTCTGCTTGAAAGACACTTTCAAAAAGATCCTATAGTATCTTTGAGTAAACTTCTTGAAATCATACTTATGTATAAAGAAATATTAAATGATTGTGAAGTAAAATTACGACTAAATATGAAGTTAATATATACTTTATATATGAAGTTCAATGAAATAAGCATAATTTTATAAAATATAACAATTTCAAATCTGTTATTCAATAAAACATATTTGAGAGTTTTGTTGAGCAAAGTAAGTTGAGCAGACCTGCATTGGACTACACTGTTAGGAAAGATGGTAAAAAATCACACCAGAGTAGTTGTTATGGAGGATATGTGTTTAGTCATGCTTTAAACTTTTGTACAATTCTATGTAATTTTATACTGTTTTTAGATTATTTCAACTGTTATAAATTTTACTGTAATTTTTTTTAAAAAAGATTTTTAAATCTGTAAGGCCCTCTCCAGATGGGCCATTTTGTATGTATTTGTACGTACTAGGGTTGCCTGGGGGCATCTCTTTTAGACACCTGCAACCCTAGTATGTACGGAGTATGTACAAAATGACGGTGCCCTGTTCACATGGGCGCCACCATTTTGACGTAATGGATGCCTAGTGTCTGCATGTCACAGCGACCAGGTGACATCCGAGTGCGCCAATGGTGTCACTCACTTCTTTTTCTTGCCGCCACCAAGCCATGTGGTATATCTGATGCGGCTTGCCGGCGGCACAAACGGCACCGCTGCCAGACCGTCCTTTAAGGACAGTCTGTAGTACGCCAAAGCTACCTTGGGTCCCTTCTGCGAGAAAGGTAGCATGCAAATGAAATAAATAAATACATAAACATATATTTTTATTACCAGTCTTGCTGTATTGCAAAGTGCCCCTCCCCTTTGAAATGTTCACATTTGCAGGAGTTCTGGTTCATTTGAAAACCAAAATTTACACAAAACCACATGTTAAAGTTGTGAATGGCCAGGAATGTATACCATTCAAAAATACAGTCGCCCCTCCAAGTCTGCAGACTTGAAATGCACGTACTTGGAAATCCACAGAGGGGTGACCACTATTAATCTCAATGGGGTGCACACCCATGGCCTATGGGCTTGAATATGCACAAGTTTTAAACTCATGGGGTGGTGGTGGTCTGGAACAGATCCTCCACGAGTTCAGTGGGGCAACTGTACTCACAAACACATTGTAGTCAATGAGAACAGTTTGTACAAACACACACACACACACACACACACACACACACACACACACAGAGTGAGAAAAGTGAATCTTCAAGAATGCAGGTGAATATGCAGGCTGATACAAGAAGATCCTCTTCTCAGACAGATTCTTCCCCTGTGATTCTGGCCAAATAGAGACAGCAGAGCATGTATTACTACAGTGTTCATACTACAAGGACATCTTTCTCAGCCTTATTTCACTTCTATTGTATAAATATCAAGGAACACAAGTCAATGTTATACTTATTATTGTTATTATTATTATTATTATTATTATTATGCTTTATTTATATAGCGCTGTAGATTTGCACAGCGCTGTACATACAAACAATAAAATAGATATGAGTAAACCTGCCCATGGCATACAATGTAAGAAATAGTAGCATAATACATATAAACAATACATAACAATACAGGAGAGGGTTCAATAAAACAGGCAACAAATTAAAAACGCCAAATAACAAATAATAGTCACGCAATGCCTGGGAATGCTTCTCTGAACAGGATGGTCTTCAACTCAGTTTTGAAACTAGTTAAAGAAGTGATGAGGCGTATGGCTTGTGGGGGAAGGAGGTTCCAGGAGTGAGGGGCAGCAGGTGAAAAGGGATGAATCCAGGATGGGGCAGAGAAAATCCTGGGCTGAGACAGCAGGCCTTGACTACCAGAACGGAGGGCCCTAGTGGGAAAGTGAGGAGAAATAAGGTCTGATAAATAAGGAGGGGGCAGCCCATGCAGAGCTTTAAAAGCTAACAACAGGAGCTTATACTGAATACAAAAGGGGAAGGGGAGCCAGTGAAGGGATGACAACAAAGGAGAGATATGGTCAGAGCGGTGGGTGGATGTGATAATGCGTGCAGCTGAATGCTGGACAGAAATTAAAGGACAGAGGTGAGAAAGAGGAAGCCCAGCCAGGAGGATGTTACAGTAATCGAGTCTTAATACCACTAGGGCATGGACCAGAATCTTGGCAGTAGAGGCAGAGAGAAATGGTCAGATTTTGGCAATATTGTATAAAAAGAATATACATGCCTTAGCTGTGGTCTGGATCTGGGAGATACATATTAAAGAAGAATCAAAAATAAAACAGGCTTCTTGGACCTGTCTAATAATAATGTCATCAACATACTTCTTTGTTGCTTTCAGACACCAACCCTGATATAAAATATAATGTTGCCAGATTGTGTGCAGCTGCAGTTAAAATCCATCAGGCAATGACCTCTGCCATAGGCCAGTACCAATCTTGCCCAGCCACACTGGATTTTAAAAGGGTATTTTAAATACTGTTTTTAACCTATGTTTTTACCTTGTTTTTACCTTCTTTTATTCTGTATCCCCCCTCTTTTTTTTTAACCTGTGCTGGTCTAATGACTAGTCTAGAAATGAACGGAACAGAATATTCACCATTTGATGAACTACATATACAGTGTGTCCTTGGCTTATGTGGGGGATCCGTTCCGGACCCCTCCCCCCACGTAAGCCAAATACCATGCATGCTCAAGTCCCATTCAAGCATATGGGCTCATGCATGCGGCGGTGCAGCGGCACATGCGTGCCATGGGCATGCACCCCATTCATCTGAATGGGACACACCGCCCCTTGCACCCCACCCGCTCCTGCGTGGCTTTGCACATAAGCTCAAAGCAGAGTATAACGTGGGCGCACTGTATAAAATATAATCTAAAAATGGAAATGTGGTAAATAAACATGCAAGTTCCACTGATTCATTTTTCTTCTTCTCTAGTTGCATCTACCCGTTGGATTTAGTCCAATGATAACCATCCAAATAAACATAGAATACTGATTCTATTACCAAAACTGTTTTATAGTGTTTTTGAAACTCATTATTCTTTATTTAAGACCTCCCTTTTCACATTCTTCTTGATTTAAAACCTCTTTTATCCTTTTCTTCTCCCCATTTAGAATGACTTAACAACATCATAAAATGACTTTAACTGTAGGCAAACAAAAGAATTCAAGGATGGGTAAGATTAAGATGTATAATGGAGCCACTGTTGCTTATCAGATGCACACTAATGTCTTTCATTGGAAGGCAAAGATTGCTTGTGATCAGGTTATCCCATCATATAACCCAGTGATGGAGAACCTTTTACAGACCGAGTGCCCAAACTGCAACCTGGACCCCACTTATTTATTGCAAAGTGCCACATCCCTCTGGCTTTCTAGTAAGAAACTCTGGCAAACTCTGTGCTAGGGCAATAGCATGTGTGCCCACAGAGAGGGCTCTGAGTGCCACGTCTGGCACGCGTGCCATAGGTTTGCCACTATAGTAGGCTTGTAAATTGCAATATAGTTCGTGAGCATGGATTAATCTCATTCAAATGGCCAAGCAATAATAAACCTGTACAAAAGTTGGACAATGGAGCAGTTTTATGGACTTCTAATTTTATAAAAAAAAAATTGACAAGTTGTTTTGTGGGGTATATACTGAATCAGAGCATCAGGTGAGTGGCAGCTGGTTAGTGCTCATTGGGACTGGTAGGGCAGAGGGCAGAATAATTGCAAAACACGCTTTTTTTCCTTCCGCTCCAGAGACTAGGACATGGACCAATGGATTCAAATAAAGGATTCCACCTGAGCATTAGGAAGAATGTCCTGACAGTAACAGTTGTTTTATAGTGAAATGGATTACCACACTTGGTTATGGACTCTCCTTTTCAGATCTTTGAAGATTGGATATCCATCTTTCAGGGTTCTTTAGCTATGTATTCCTGCATGATGGGGAGTTCAGCTGAATAGCTATTGCCTGGTGATATAAGATTCTACATCACCAGGGGCTTCACTATGTAGCATCACCCTTATAACCTCTAAACTAGAGGTCACAGGGGGGTATTCCTAGGTCTCAGGTTCTGGCCCTGAAATCTCATGTGCTGGGATAGTCTTGGCTTGGCAACACTGTCTGCCAGAGGCAGAGGTGGGCAGTTTTATTGGGGTATGACTGATTTTCACCTTTCTCCAGAGCTTATCAGGCCACACCTGCCCATTTTTTTAAAGCCATAACTTACCCTTGTCTACAGTTTATTCTGGCTGGTTTGGCTCCCAGGAAGTTTATGGGATTGTGTCCATATGATTAAACAGATTTCTTTTCAGTGTGGGGAAGTCATGAGCCCACAGGGATCACATTGGAGGCCCTGGTGAGCTGTGTGCCATCCAAGAGCTGAATGTTGCCCAACCCTTGCCTTCTGGTCCCATGTTATATGTACAGTAATCTTCTGATTCACAGCACAACAGACTCAATAGCAAGAACCTCATACCAACATCTTAAGTTGCTATGTTTAAGTTGCTATGCTATGCTGATCCAGAAAGCATAGACTGAAAACATTACAGCAGTAACAGAGCCAGCCATTAAGGGTCAGGTTGTCACAAACCTGAAGCACATTCTTAAAATCAGATGGCCCTTCAAACAGTTCAAACACATTATCAACTAGAGAACCTCAGTGCATGAACTGTGTTATTACCTGCCATGTTTCAGCAATTAAACTCTAGAGCAAAGTTTTCCAACATTGGGTCACGAGAGGTTGTGGGACTATAACTCCCGTTATCTCCAGGTAGGATGACCAATGATCAAGAAGGATAGGAGTAATAGCCTAGTAATGTCTGAAGACCCCAAGTTGGGAAAGGCTGCTTCAAAGGGCTGTGAAACATAATTGGTAGTATATCTTTTTTTTGATGAAAGGAGTGCTAGATCACACTTAAGAAGTGTGCAGATTTGATCCCTTTTCTTTATTCTTGGAATTTGTCAGTGTCTTTTTCCATACAGCACGAATAAGCAGGATCATCAATACTCTGCACTCCTAGGAGTGATCAATATCCATTCTTCCCCTGCACTATAAATAGAATCTCCATCTATGCCTAGGTGCAAAAATCAGATAAATATGTCAGTTCTGACTACAGGAGAACATCCAAGTGCAATGCATTAGGCAAGACTTGCTTTTCTTTAACTTAACAACACATCTTGCCTGTTGAGTATTCAGTGCTATAATAATAATAACCAGTAAAATCAACCTGCAAATAGATCTTGATTTTTTTTTCTTCTTTTGCAAAGAATATTTCAACTGGCTTTTGCAAGATTCATAAGTGTCACCAGCCTCCGATAAAGCAAGAAAAGATGTTTAAATTTTTCTCATATTGAGAAAGTTTTAATTAGTTACATATTGTACGGGGGTAAGAATCATGCACTTCAGATGTTATTAGACTTCAGTGTCCAGTGGTTAGAGCCAGCATTGTCCCCCTTACCCATTTTAAAAAAATACCTTTGTACACGCACAGTGTTAATTTAACAAATTTTCATCGACTGAATAGGTTTATTCTCATTGGGACTAACAATTAGATTCAGGCCACGGTCAAGTAAAGTGAGCATGCCAGAAGCAATTTGCAATTGTTACTTTTGAATTATGTGAAGATATTTCTGAATTTTGAAAAGTTCGTATGAAGAAATGATCAGCAAAGTTCTCACTTATCCCTTCTGGAAAACATTGGCTAGGTCATATGGCACCTTGAGACTAAAAAAGATTGTGACAAGCGAGTTAATACTTTTTCAAGTTTGCTTTTCGGTGTGGGGAAGTCATGTTGCAACAAAAGCAACAACAACAAAAAAAAACATGAAAATTGTAACTTAGATTCCTCTTTTAGTTCTGTCCCATGTAAATTGTCAAGGTATAGTACAACTATTGGTGCACTATGCTGGTGTACTATGCCGGTATAATTATCCTAGTATAGATTGTGACCACAGGACACAAAAAGCCATGGCTGAAACAGCCACGAAAAAAGTAAGGAACTGAAGAAAAACACTTTTTGTACCCAACATATTTTGTTTGCTTTCCTTCACCACTACTATGCACCCTTGGAAAAAGTGCAACAGCTGGCAAAACACATCAACAGAATTCCAGCCATAGAGTCTCAGGAGCGACATTCTGGCTTGGAACAGAATCCAGGGGCCCTTTCACACTGTACATTTATGGTGCTATAGTCTCATTTTTATTGCTGTGAAATCCTAGGGTTTGCAGTTTAAAGAGATGTATACTGCCTTTAGTGCATCATCAAACTACATGGACTTCCATAGGATGCAGCCATGGCAGTTAAAGTGGAATATAGTGCTATAATTGTACAGTGCAGAAAAGACCCAGGTCAGAAACAAACTGTTATTCAGAGCAGCTCATTTTAATCAGACCCTAAAGCAGGTGCCACAGTGCCCTGATAATGTTCAGCACAGTAGAATCCATTCTTTGTCTTCATTCTTTTCCGTGATTCTCTCCTAACTGGATTCTTTTGCTTCCCTTTGTTGCCACACTTTTTTATTTCCACTTTGTCAATGCCTGGCATGTTATTATGTCCACCTGCCAGAGGTGATCATCTTTGGAAAGGCTGAAATGCATTTTCACTGTGATGTGTCATTTACTCCAGAATGTCCTCCGAATGCCCTTCGTCAAGATGTCACTTATATCATAACTCAGAGGCATGACATGGTTCAGAACATGCCTACTTCCCAAATGATTTACCAGCCATTGTAGTATATCCCTACTGGTGGCTTCCTGACTGTGCTAGGCCTTGCCACAAACCCTCCATTCCCAAAGCTGTCTGGAGGCATTTTAACTTTCCTTTTGCTGGATCAAATGTCAAGGAATCTAGCAGAGCCTGAAAAGTTCCTTTTATAAAGCAATTGTTCCAGTTATATTTACAAAGCACCACCACCACCACCACTAAAAGTGATCAACACACTTTTAAAAGTAATTTTCTTTTTCCATTTTTCAAAAGTTGTCAACATATTTTTTTAAAAGTCATATGAATGGTTTTTGTGGCCTGTATTACAAAACATGCTACCCCTCCTCCTCCACATCACTGCCTTAACACACAGAGCAGACCTTTTGCCAGCAGTACTAGACATACACGAAGCAGCTCTTGAGCCATGGGAAATTCTTCTCTCACCATTTGTTGAAGTTACAGCTTTATAACTATAAAACTAACTTTATAAATGACATTTACATCTGAAAATGAGTTCTTACCCCTTGTTAAGTTGCACTTATAATGTAACATGCTCATACCTTGCTGCTGCAAAAAGCAATTAATTATAATAAATGAGATCTCTGCAACTAGTTATGTGTAATTAGTTATTTATTATTATGTATGGCCATGCTCTAATAAGCCAGTATTCTCCATTTGTCTTTCTGGTTCAATCTAACTGGTTTGATGATTAACCTCTGGCCTCATCTACACTGAAGAATTAATGTAGTTTGTCATTGTTTAAATTGTCATGGTCCAATTCTATGGAATTCTGGGATTTGTAGTTTGTTGTGGAACCAGAGCTCTCTGATAGTGAAGACTATCTCACAAAACTACAAATTTCATAATTACATAACACTGAACCATTCAGGGGTAACTGTCTTGGCCATTTAACAAATACAAACAAAAATCAGTGATACTTTTATTGACCAACCAAAATGCACAATATATTTGTTGCAAGCTTTTGAAGCTCCATTGAACCATGGCAGTTAAAGCAACGCCAAACTGAATTATTTCTGCAGTGCAGATGAGGCCTATGAATCTCTCTTGCCTGTGTGGTATACATAACATGGAAGTCTCTCTCACCATATTCCCACTGAAATGCAAAAAAAATAAAATTAAATTAAAAAAAAATGAACAACGAATCCCATATGTGGTTATGCTGAAAGGTATTTTCTGACATCACAGTAAGCATGAGCTTACTCTAGGTAATACAGTTTACATGGCACAGATACCTGTGCTGGTCTATGACCATAATAAAGATTCTATTTGATAATACAGTATGTTGGTGCTCAGGGATCATTCACTCCAGTTTACCATGAGAACAGCTAAATGATTCATGCTACATGGACATATGAACCCAGTCATTGTTTGAAGTGCCACCAGGGTGTATTTATGCAATCAGAAAATATTTCCACCTAGAGTTATCCTATAAAATAATTAAGCCAATAAAATTCCTCTTGTTCAGCAACTATCTGGAGAATCGCCAGTAAGACTTCACACTTTGCAGTCACATATTGCTGAGTAATGTAACTGCCTGTCAGCATTATGTTCACACTCCTGTCAACTAATATATTAGCTAAAACTCAGATCTGGCAGAAGCCTCCTTGTTCTTGGGCAGAGCCCAGAAGTGAGGGCAAACTTATGAGGTTCCGTTTGGAAACATTTAAATCTTTTGGATCCAAGACTTTTCTTTGAACTCAAATTACTGCTGTCTGAAGAAAACATCCTGCTGGACTCCATTTGCACTGGATTCTGTGAAATATTTTTTTTACATTGAGATCAGTAGATTCTGTGCAGTTTTCTTAAGTGTGCACACACTTGCAAAGTGTTTCAGAAAATTATTCTATACAGCAACACACATGCTTTTTTGCATGTCCAACTCATGGCAACCCTATGGATGAAACATCTCCAAGACCCTCTGTCCTCCACTGCTTTGCTTGGGTCATGCAGATTCAGGCCCATGACCTCCTTGAATGAATGTATCCATCTGGCATGTGGTCTGCGCCTTTTTCTTTTACCTTCTACTTTTCCTAGTATTATTGTATTTTCTAATGAATAATGCTTTATCGTGATGTGGTTAAAGTACAACAGCCTCAGTTAAGTTTTGCATACTGATATACTTACTGTGTAAATTAACTAACTGTGGTAAAAAAAAGTTGTAGCATAACCTTTTGTAGACTTGGAGGCTCAACATATCAGCACTTTGTGCTGGCTTGTGGGGCAGAGTTAGGGCACAGCATCTACATGCTGCGTGCCCTAATCTCACCCCAGGGCATCATTTTGGTGCACACAAGTCCACATGGTATATTTCATGATGACGCCCCTCTGGTGTTGCATCCACATGATGCGCCACCAAAGGGGTATCATAAAGCCACACCACTGAGGCTATGGTGCCCCTTGGGGAATGCAAAAAGGAGCTGTTTTCTGCGGCTCCTTTTTGCACTCTCCAGAGGCTGAATTGGGGCCATGGCATGAGGTTGCTGTGGCCCCGATCCAGCCAGTAAAGGGGTGGTCTGTACAGCCCCTCAGTCTACTTCCTATGACTGATAGGTGGTCTGCAGCCACCCCTTTACTGGCCAGATTCGGGCTATGGCAACTTCATGCTGCAGTCCCGATCTGGCCTCTGGAGAGCGCCTATTTCTCCAACACCTTATTCCCTTCGCACTTGGAATACCCACAGCCCTTGTCCTTCTGCTACCACCACCTCTGCTAGCATAGTTAAGATGATATTCAACAGATTCAAGTATCCATCCACAAAGAAAAAGCAAAGACTCACAGTGTGGTGTAAAAAAAAACAAAAACAACCCATGGAGGACAAACTCTGGTATGATTTGGATAAAGGCAATAAAACTGAGACTAAGAATTCTTCACATACCTGCTAGCCACTCAGTAATATCCTTTATGGACAGTAAGGAGCAATTATAGGCGTATCGTTTCATTTAAATTTCTGGAACAAGTTTTAGAAAATTACAGAGAAATAATCATTTAAATTTGTGTATACTATGTATAATAAACAGTGCAATCATATTCCTATTTATCTAGAGGTAATCTCCACTATGTTTAACAGACTGGTATTTAGTATCAATGATAACAGGACATTGCTAGTTTAGAAAAGAAGTTAGATACAATTGTAGGTCTAAGAAACCTCCCTCCATATTTCAAAACAGCAAAAATAATTATTTTTATCATTAAGGAAAATGCGTATGAGGCCAGAAGCAAGCCCGCACATTGGTATTTGTTGATTTAGTCATTTAGTGAAGTTATACTCTGTAATTATAAAATTAATTATCAGGTACAGTTATATTACAAAGGAGTTATCTGATCTTTCATTAAAGTGCAGCCATATCATAATTGTCATGCAATTTTATTAATAATGTCAGTTTTTTATTGACTGTATCTTTGTATTTGTATTTTGTATTTATTTTATCGGATGTAATCCCTCCTCAATCCACAGGGAGAGGTGGGAAATATAAATAAATTTCTTCTTCTTCTTCTTCTTCTTCTTCTTCTTCTTACTTATGAGCTTCTTGTTGGTTAAGAATGGCAACTACCACAGTCAACACGGACAGTCCCTTCTCACAGCCCTCCTGAGCCATATGGGTATTCTCCTTTTGATCGCACTCAAGATTGGAGAGGGAACAAGTCTGAGATCATGGCTTGGAGCAGGGATATTTTGAGGTGATCTTTTTTCATTGATACACATAGCCAGTGCTAACATATAAGATATAAATTTTGGTATAGAAAGAATTATAGCAAATATTTAGGGGGAAATGTAAAAAAAAAAAAGGTTCTTTTTGCATCAGGATTCACCCTACAGAGGGGAATCCTGGACTCACGGGAATCTTCAGAGGTTAAGGCTTATTCTGTGCAGAATTTGCACAGGTCTCCCCCCTCACCCTTATAAAACAGCATTTTCTATCCAGAAATAATATTTTCCATGTGGAATAAATTGTTCCTGTGTTTTTTTTAAGTGTATGCAATTTTTGTGCAGGATAAGTACCAAATATAGATTTTTCTGTTCAAGAAAGAACAATTTTTGTTCAGAAAATACTATTTCTCATAACCCGCCCTGCCCTGCTCATTTGACTTTGTTTACAATAAGTACTGAACTCCAAATAACCTTCTAAACTTGTGCAGTAGTTGAAGATTTTTCTCACAGTGGGAAGAAAATGGTTAAAATTCCTTGTTCCTTCAAGAATGAAATTAGCAAAGAACAATTTGTTGCTAACTGCTTTTGAGTCAATTCCAGCTCCTGGTGACCCTGTGGATAAGACACCCCCAAGACTCTATCCCCCACTGCTCTGCTTAGTCCTGCAAAGTCATACCTGTCACCATCTTGATAGAGTCCATCCATCTAGCATGTAGTCTTCCTCTCTTTCTACGCCCTTCCACCTTTCTTTAGCACTATTGTCTATTCTAATGAGTTGTGCCTTCCTATGGTGTGGCCAGAGTATGACAGCCTTCTCTTCCAGAAGGTTATTCCACAATTTAGAGGCAGCTGAAAAATCCTGTGGCTGACAATTGCCAACCTAGTCCTGGCTGTCCTGAATAAACGTCCTGCAGGGGACATGAATATAGGAGGTGAATGATATGGGAGGAGGTGATCCCATAGTAACCAAGAGCCAAACCATGTAGGGCTTTAAGGGTAATGGATACCTTTCAACCTTGCCCAGAAACTATTTGGCAGGAGACCCAACATTATATTGACAGATGATAAAATGCCACCAAATCTGCTTTCTATTCATCACCTTTTGTGCACAACTCCAGTTTCTGACACCATGGTGTCCCTCTGCAGCCATTTAGTTGTGGCCATGCAGTATCCATTTGTGTTTCTACATCTGAGGGCAAGAAGATGATGCCATCCTCCTGGGTTCTTGAGGGAATATAGGGAGGTCATGTTTTCTTTGCTGTACAATTTCGGAAAGACAGCCAAAAACTGCCTGGCTGCCCCAAATCTCTCCAGACACTAAATGAAAAGGGGTGCATGCTGATGGAAGAGGTAGGTTGCACAGGCAAGGGATTATGATGATTGTGCCAAGGAAGTGGTAGACGCCTCCCTCCACAATAAAAGGACATAGCACAGATATAATACAACATTATGTCTGCATATATTATCAATAACATCCCTGCTACTGAATATCACAGTCGTAAGTAGGTGCTTTATTTATGACAGAATGTAATGGATCCAGTAAGTCACTGAGCATTGCATGGAAATCTCAGAAAGGTCTACTTGAAGTTACCTTAACTATGTTTCTCCCTCTATTACTGTATGCTGCTTGAATGTCATAAAATACTGAATAATGTGATTTTATTCATTGAAATCCCCAACAGACAATGAGTGAAACCAGAAGATGTTTTAAAAAGGTGCATATACCATTCTCATTTGCATTATTGGGGGACGTTTTAAAGTTCAGTTACTGCTATCCTCATAAATATGATCACCAGTCTACAAAAAATAAAATCTCAATGGTTTCATTTAGCATTCTGGTCAATGCTTCACAGAGGGAAATGGGTCCCAATGATGTAATTCATGCTCCTGCCAATATATTCATGGTATCACCACTAAATGAACAAAATAAATACTATTTCAAGTTGCAAGACTTTTAATTTGGATATAAAATATGATGAAAAGGCACATTTTCCAATGAATGAAAGCAGTCTTAGATCCTAAAAAGCCACCATGGGAACAGTCTTATCTTTGCCAAGCATATAATTGGGAAAGCAGGACATAAAAAAAAATATCTTTGCTCGAACTTTGCAATTATAGCTGGTAGCTGTTCAAGCTGACAGTTCTCTGTTACAGAGTGTAAAATATGTGTCCTTCTTCATATTAATTTGACAAGTGGCAATATCATAATGGAAGTATGGGCAATATTCATATGTGTTAGCAGTGGAAATTACTTGTCCAACCATCTTGCATACCTTTAAGAAGGTTCCTCATTTTCAATTCAGTGAATGCTGCAGCCATGTTATTAGCCTCCATATGGCTGATTTCAATCTAAAAATTCACATTTCACCAATATTTCAATATGGTTAATCTTGTTTTAATGTTAGAATTAAAAATAAAAAGTATCATACTGATTTCTTGGCTATAAAACACAGGGTACAGAAACTGTGGCTCTCCAGATTTCTTTTACTCCACAACTTCCATCAGTCTCCACCACTGGTTGTGGTGTCTAGGGCCTATGGGAGTATGCTGTCTAGAGATTACGAAACCTACAGTCATCTTCTCTCGATCTAAACGTTTGAAGAAAAATACCTTTTCATATTTCATATTATTGTATATACTCATGTATAAGTCTAGAAATTTAGGTTAAAAAAATTGACCAAAAAACCCCAAACAAACCCTGAGATGACTTAGCCATGGGTCAATCTAAGTACTGTATCTTAACACTTATTTAAAAGATGGAACCATCCCCTGGTGAAAAACAAAAGTGTATAATATGTGAAGCACTGACCCCCTCTACTCTCTCATCAATCTAGTCTTAAGAGTAAGCACAGCATTATGTCTGTCGGAATTTTGCAAGTTCTTTGACATTGTATTGCTTTGCTTCATCTTTTAGACCCTTTGCTATATGCCCCTAAATTTTACCCTCTACTTAAACATGGGTCATAGCAAAATCCATAATTTTGGTACAAAAACTTGCCCTCAACTTATACACGAGGTCGACTTAGAGTCAAGTATATACATAGGTTTTGTTCAAACTAGCAGAATAGATTTTATCACCACATTTAAAATATGAAATTGAAATGTGGCAGCTTAATTGACTCCAAAATCACTGAATAGCTGTTAGGAGTGAGACAACTCTGGCTTCCAAAAGCACCAGTCCATGGAAAATAAGAAACTGCCTTAGAGTCTGTCAGGACTGACTGGCAGCAGCCTTCCTGGGGTGTATTCAGACTAGACAGTTATGCCAGTTTGACACAACTTTAATTACCATGGCTCCATCCCTTGGATTTTAGAGAA
>NC_056523.1:209064573-209065822 GCF_019175285.1 Sceloporus undulatus
ATGATGATGATGATGATGATGATGATGATGATGATGATGATGATGATGATGTTTATTTATATCTTCCCGCCTCTCCCAATTGGACTGAGGCGGGATCACAGCAGAGTTTAAAAAATACAATTAAAACTTTACAATATTATTACCACACAAGTTAAAACCACAGTTAAAAACATAAAACCAACAATCATGGGGTCAGACAGATGTTCTTTCTTTCTTTCTTTCTTTCTTTCTTTCCTTTCTTTCTTTGATATGCTACCTTTCTCCCAGTAAGGGACCCAAGATGACTTACTAGGGATGGAAAGAATATTCAGAAAATTGTAAAACCATTCAGACAAAACAACAACAATAACATGATTTTGGGGGAAATAACATTTCAATGCAGAAATATTACTACCTGCAAACAAAATGATATTTTCTAGGCAGAAAATATTTTGGGGAGAATTTATTCTGTATAAAATAACACACAGTTGAGGAATACAGTGTTACCCCGGGATACGAATGCGCCGCCTTATGAAATTTCCGGGTTACGAAAAAATCCAATTGAAAAAAACTGTTCCGGGTTACGAAGGTTATTTCGGGTTACGAAAGAAATTTTGGTGCTTTTCGGCGCTTTTTCGCACCAAATCGCGGCTTTTCCCCATTAGCGCCTACGGGGTTTCGGCTTGCGAAAGCCTTTCGGGTTACGAAAGCGGCGGCGGAACGAATTATTTTCGTAACCTGGGGTAACACTGTATAGGAAATACATTTTTCTGCCCAAAAAATCCCAGATTTTTGTGTGTGCTGGAATTAATACGTCTTCTCTGAAATATTTTGCACAGAGAAAATGCTGCAGATAATGCTGTTTTCTACAGAAAAAAAAAACATACACACAATTTTTGCAAAGAATAAGTCCCAAATTGTGAAAAGGCTTCAAAAACTATCTATTTTGATTTGAAAACGTTAGGAGGAAAATTGCTGAAACTACTCATTGCTACCTTTGAGAAGACACTTAGTAAAGAATTACATCCACATGGCTTACAAAGGCTTAGTTGAATAAAACAAAAACAAAATCCACAAAACAGTGATATCTTCATTGGCCAGCCCAAATGCACAGAACACATAATGCACGCTCTTGAAGCTCCACTGGCTCCTTCATCAGGCAAAAGGAGTTTAAAATCATACAAGAGGAAGAAAAAGTGATGGCGTTGCAAATTTATCACAGTTCAATAGCCTATGTTGAATAATTTTAATGCTCAGGAATGCAAAGAAT
>NC_056523.1:209065832-209097183 GCF_019175285.1 Sceloporus undulatus
TATATATATATATATATATATATATATATATATATATATATATATATATAATATTTTTTTAAAATGGCCAAAAACAAGTTGGGAGACCCTGAAGAATAGAATTCTTGAGTGATAAGTATTCTTAAATAGTATTTTTGTACAGAAAAGAGTATTTTCTGTATAAAAACAATATTTCTTTACATAAGTATTATTCTCTGGGGGAGGGGGGAGTGCTCTTTGTGCTATTGGAAAAAATAGTGAAACTTTTCCAAGACATAAATCCCTGGTTAGATCATTTTCTCTACAAGAAATATCATTTTCTGTAAAGAAATATTATTTTTATGTGCCAAAATATTATTATTTTTTCTGCACAAAAATTGCTATTTTGGTCCAAAAAACTCACATGCAAATTAGCACAGAACAAGTCCTGAGCTACAAATTGTCTTCACATTTTTTAAAACTTTCACATTTCAAAATCTTTGCACATTTTTTAAAAAACTTTCTTGCAGCAGGAAGAAAATTGCTAAAATTATCTGCTGCTTCCTTTACAACCAAAATTAGCAAAGAATTATAACCTTATCAATGGGGGTCATTCATTCTCTTTCATAACCCAATCTTGGCATTCAAACATTTCTAGTAAACATGAGCAAGTTTCAGAGATCACAGATAAAAGCAGAACAATCCATTTTGTTTAACAAGCCTTTTTCTTCTCTTCAAAGCAGGAGGGGACAAGACACTAAAAGAACTGGAAGTTATTCAGAACTGCTGAACTGATTAATGAAAATGTATTCATATGCTTTGAAAGGGCCAATCATTTTGAACAGCTGGCAGAAACTACAATCATGTTCTTGTTCCATCATGGAGCACCATCAAATTATAATGGGAGGCATCAGATCTAGAGTGAGAAATGCAGGCAGACTGATTATGAAAGAGCAACCTGCATGCAGGTTTTGCTTGTTAAAATGAAGCAAGATTAAAATAGGATCTAGGCATTCGGCAGATTTGGAGAGAAGGCAATTGGGCAGAGAAAATGAGACATGCAATACTGTATTGATGAGGAAATGGCAGGATGATAGAACAGCAGTTAGACGCACCAGTTTGGACTTTAAATAACAGCTCTGTGAAAACGTTATCTGTTAGCCTCTCTTGCAATGGAACCAATTCCATCAACAGAGCTGAAAGTAGAGTTATGGGGAATCTGCTCAGTGGCTGGCATCCTATTAGGGACGTACATATACATATGTTTCCTTTTCGCAAGGGCATGTGTATGTCCTTTTTGGGGCATTATTGTCATGGCCAGCCAAGAGCAAGTCTCGGAGGATGAGGAGGAGGATGTGGCTATTCCAGTGCAAGGGGAAATGGAGGCTACATCAGGTCCTAATCCTGCCCTGCCAGATCCCAGCCCTGAACTCCCAGCCCCAGAGGAGGAAACTCAGCCAGGTCCTACCACTGGAGGGATTCCTCCTGAGGCTCACCAGCCTGGTGGTGACTCTGGGGAAGAGCCAAGCCTGCAGGTGCCTTCCTTTAAGCAACGCAGGGCTGAGAGTGCTTGCGTGCGTCAGTCCAGGAGAATTGCTGAGAGACAATTGGCAAACAAGCTTCAGCTGGCACTGAGAAGAGAGTCTCCTACTTAACCACCTGGGAGATGCTAACTCAGTGCTAGAGATTATTGCAGTTTTCTTCTGGGTGATTACTGTCAGCACTGGCTTCTTGCTCTCTTGAACCCTTGTTTGCTTTGGACCCTTGACTTTGGAATGGACTGGACTTTTGCTATCTTCTGGCTGCCCTGACCCTGGACTGAACTGACTTCTGTGGACTCTGGAATCCTGACCTTGGCTTTGTTGTTGGTGTGCTTCTTGTGGACTATCTGAAAGGTCTGTAGACTGCCTTTTAGATCCTTTCTTGCTACAACATCCTTATCAGTGTTTGTTTGGACTTGTACTGGCTGTAGTCCAGGACAATTGTGGAAGTTGGCATTCCTGCCCTACTTCCAAAGTTGTTCTGGTCTATGGCAATAATAATTCTATTCTTCTACCTCCATTGTGCCCAAAGCCCTCTCCCACACTTACCATCACATGGCCATACTTTGCCCTATAGGGAGTGGTCAGGACTGGAGAAGCAAAAGCATGTTCCTATAGCAAGATGTGAAATGCAAAATGCTTACATCACCACTAAGACTGACAGAAGACCATACAATAGCTGGGCAACTCTAATCCTACCCACTTCCCATAAGGCAAGGAATGGCCATGTAGGGAAGAGTCAGAGGCTTTATAATTATTTTGGAGGGGATGGTATATGACTCAGCCTAGTGCAGGTCTGCATGAGGAACTACTATATTTGGCTGGGCCAGTCTCCAGACACTCTGAATTATATGAAGTCAAAGGCTTTCATGGCCAGCATCCATAGTTTCTTGTGAGTTTTTGGGGCTATGTGGCCATGTCCTAGAAGAGTTTATTCCTGACGTTTTGCCAGCATCTGTGGCTGGCACAGATGCTGGCAAAATATCAGGAATAAACTCTTCTAGAACATGGCCACATCACCATAAAAAACCACAAGAAACTACTCTACATTATGTTTGAGAAGACTGCAAAGGTTATAGCACATGGCTTTGACAAACAGGGATAAATAGTGTAAGTGGTACAGCCTGATCCATGCATTTTTCAATTCATGAGTTTAGAAGGAGTTTTTCTGCAAACTCATTTTTTCTGTCTCTCAAGACCCCATCCATGTGATTAGAAGCTTTACAACTGTTGGATGGAGAAAAGTAAATTTCATGAACTGCATGGAGTAATGTAGACCAGAAACTTGCTATGGGGTATGTCAACTTGAATCTTTTGATTCCCCACTCAAATCCTGATTCTGATTGTGGGTGGGTGGGTGCCTTTCTGTACATTGAGCAAACTGAAGCTTTGTCCCTCAGTATAAATCATCTTCTCCATTCCATCAGTGATATGCCATCACTTCATCCATCTTAGGATGAAACATGTCCTTTGGTTTGCAGAAGGTAAGCTTTGAATCCAGTCCATTGGATATGGTATACAGGACAAAGTGGTCATGTGGCTGTACATTATATAAAAAAAACCAAACACAAAGAGATGAGTAATCTGTCTTGTACGTTGAAGTCTTACAAAAGTGACACAAGTTTTGGATTTCCCCAGAGTATTTCATCAGACATGAAAGAAACAGTAGGTCCCAAAATCTTTCCAGGTGGATTGGGCAGTGTGTGTTTCTGCAGCTGCAAGCTTTCACTTCTTTGGGGTGCAAAGCTAATGCTTTCTCTCCATCCCCACAGATTGCAGAGGTGGCTGACTCCTGAGCATTGCTCATTGTCTTTTTGCAGTTGGCTGAGGGAAGAGTCATTGAGCAACATGGCAGCCTCTCCATCAGCAAAGTCTGATATTAAACCTAGCAAGAAGTCCCCAATTTTCCTTCCCATGGCATCTACACTAAATAAAATTGATGATGACACTTGCTATTTGCTGTTTTAATTTTGCCATATATGCAAACCCAGGAATTAAAACAAAGAGTTGCTTAGCAATAGCCTGTCATCATTTTAACAATGATTTCATTTGATAAGGTCATCAAACTGTTTGGCTGCTGCATTGCTGCACATACCTTATTTTCCAGCTTGGTAGTCTAAAAACCTATAAGCCTTCTCTGCCCCTCTGGTCTGTTTTGATCATCATTGGACTAGCATATGCAAAAGGATCTTGTAGCACCCTTGAGACAATGTTCAGTTTAGAAACACTGTTCCACCTCTACTGTTTTCTATTTGGCTAATCTGTTTCTTTTTTCATTGTCTATCTTTCTCTCTTAATAACAATCCTCTAACCTATCATGTTGGTGACATGCCAGGTTTGATACCACATATGGCTTCTGACTGTGACTGTAAAACGAATAGAAATCATCCATCTTTTGGTTCCTGAATTCAGTTCCTCCATTATTTCTCTATGTTTTTCATTCTGTGTTTTTTATGTGGAGTCTAGCATTATGAAATGGCACCCTGTAGTTCTTAAATAAATAGTCTGCTGGACCATGAAAACCCCATAAGAAGCAGGAGCCCTGCCTTATGATCCTGAAATCCCTCTTGCATGTACTGAATAGGAAATGGATGAGCTTCATTGAAATATTGTTGGATGTCTTTTTAAAAAAAACAAAAACAAAATCTGGATACAGTGGTACCCCGGGATACGAAAGCACCGCGTTACGAAATTTCCGGGATACGAAAAAATTCTATAGGAAAAAACTGTTCCGGGTTACGTTTTTTTTTCCGGCTTACGAAAAAATTTTTTGGTGCTTTTCGGCACTTTTTCACACGGAATCGCGGCTTCCAGTGCTAGCGCCTATGGCTTTTTCGGCTAGCGAAAGATTTCGGGTTACGAAGGGCGCCGCGGAACGGATTATTTTCGTAACCCGGGGTACCACTGTAGTGTGAAATGCAAGTAAACAGAATGTTATAGTTATATTACATCAAATAAGGAAACAAGAAAAAATATGTCAGCTAGCATGACATAGTGGTTTGAATGTTGGACTAGGACCCTAGAGACTAGAGTTCAAGTCCCATCTCAACCATGAAACCCACTGGGTGACCTTGGGCAAGTCACATGTGCTCAGCCTCAAGGAAAGGCAATGCAAACCTTATCTGAACAAATCCTTGTCAAGAAAACCCTGTGATACAATTGACAGAAGTTGGAAATAACTTGAAAGCACACAACACCAACTTCCCCAATCTATTACCTTCCAGCTGTGTTGGACTACAACTTCCATCATCCTTAGCTAGCATGGCCAGTGTGGATCCATGAATGAATAGGACTGTTGGTTCAGGAAGGCTGGACTATGCTATTACAACATTTTGATAATTTTGCTTTTGCATTTCAGTCCTTTCCTTACAATATAACCTGAACATCTCTAAAGATAGCTTGCAAATAACATAAAATGAAAGATATATCCACAGGTTAACAAAATATGCTCTCTGTGTTGGTGTCAGGGGTATTAATCCAGCTGTCCTGCCTAATCAACATGAAAAACGGAAAGTCAAGATATATATTATGTTTGCTGCACAAATCAACACCCTTCTGAAGAGATCCACACTGCTTCCTCTTGCTGTAATATCTCCTGCAACATTCATCATGTAAATCATGGTAATTTGGTTTCAAGCTCTGACCCATTTGATTGGTATTGTGATGATCCCCCTGAAAATAGCTTACTCTTAATACCTGGCAGAAGTCTTCAAGTGAATGGAGGCCAAGTCATTACAGGTACCCACCTTTAAGGATGGCAAAAATGCCTTCTGGGAATGACAGTTGTAATGAGGAGACCTAGATAAAAGTAAGATGAATGCTAAATAGGTTCATTGATCATCTTGCTTCCCTGCATTTTCACTTACAATGGAAGCAAAGGGAATCCCAACAAAGGGCCACCTTATGATATTCCTCCACACCATTGCTGCCCAATTGTTATGGGAGTGTCTCAAATCTAATCAATGTATAGTCACTCCAGAGCTAAAGCCACCAACCATTCTGGACCCTTTTGTGAGTCCCCTGGGAAAGCCATTAAGACTTTTGTCACACCAAATATCACACAGGACACAGCCCAATATTATGAAATAGGATATTAATCCATACTAGCCCTAGCCAGATTGTTCACAGACCAGGACTCGATTCACAGCTCCCTCTGTGTTTACCCTCAGACATGGTCAGAGCCATTCAGCATTTTCCATGGATATCTCTTCGGGATCAGTAATTATCACCCTCTTTACCTGCACCCCCCACAACATCTATATATGCAACCTTCCCACCTTTTTTCTGATAGCCTTGTATGATCTTAAGTTTGTTTTGGATGTGTATGTCAGAGTGCACCATTGCACATTTCTAAACAAACACTGTTTACAGGAAAACTGGAGCACTCTCCCTACAGTTGTTACCATCATACATAGATGGAAAGATCCCACAAGTCTTGCAGGTCTCCTTTGAGCTATAATTTCCCCCAATTTCAAGAAGATGGTAGCATTGTGGATGGGGACCCCCAGTGTCCTCCAACTTTTCAATTAACAACATGTTCCACTTGCCTAGTGATACACCATAGAGGAGGACAGACTTTTTCCAATGGTAAAGAATTGGTTGTGTGACTGTGATGGACAAAAAGATACAAAGTCAAGAAGTCACATTTCAAATAACACACTCTCCTTTCCTTGCATATAACACACCCACACAAATTGGTTTCTTACCTACTCCAGTGGCCCTGTCACATATACATTATTATTATTATTATTATTATTATTATTATTATATACCTAAATTGGGACTCAAAGTGTCTCGCAATTTAAAAACAACAATGCAATTAAAAACCTACAAAATGTTAACAAGAAACTGGAATTAAATTATTGCAGTATTAATACCAATCACACAATGAAAGACTAAAATGCAATTTAAAAAGATAAAAGCAGCTGTCAAAACATTTGCTCTTTAAAAACTTCTCTTTTAGCACTGTCATGCCACTTCAACTGCCATGACTGTATTCTATGGAATCTTGGGATTTGTAGTTTGAGCAGGCTCTAGAATTCTCTGACAGAGAAGTCTAAACACCTGTCCCAGGATTCCATACTATAATCATGGCAGTCAGTGTCAAACAATAGTACTATAATTGTTTAGTGTGGAGAGAGGAGGATAAAGAAGTATCGGCATCAAGAAGGGTCTACTTCTGTTACATTGGTATCACATTTGAGAGGCAGGCACCAGTTCTATATATGTGAATGAATTATTTTCCTCTGTGGCAACAAGTGCACAACAGGAAATGTAGATCAGACTCAAACAGACATAACTAGGCGTAATTCCATTGATCTGAGTAGACATGATAAACATATGTAGGAAATGAATGGTTCTCCAGATGTTGTTGGATGGCAACTCCCATCAGCTCTAGCCAGTAGAGCCAATGGTGCAATGGTAGCTGTACTCCAACAGCATCTGGACAACCATATGTGCACATTCCCTGATGTACAGGGTTGTATGATAATGCCTGCTTGCTGTTCCTCCACTTCTTGAAAAAGTCAAAAGACAATAAAATTTGCACTAAAAATCATAGAATCGTAGAGTTGGAAGAGACCGCGAGGGCCATCCAGTCCAACCCCATTCTGCCATGCAGGAAATCTCAATCAAAGCATTCCCGACAGATGGCCATCCAGCCTCTCGTTGAAGACCTCTAAGGAAGGTGACTCCACTACACTCCGATGGAGTTTGTTCCACTGTTAAACAGCCCTTACTGTCAGGAAGTTCCTCCTAATGTTGAGGTGGAATCTCTTTTCCTGCAGTTTGCATCCATTGTTCCGCGTTCTAGTCTCTGGAGCAGAAAAACTTCTTCATACAACATACACTTGAACTGATAGATTAATATCTAATACATAATAACAATAATATATGGGCTCTCTATACTTGCTTGCTTTCCATACCTACCTATCGAAAAAGCCAAATTCCACATTTATTTGCCACATCTGAGAATGCATTTTTCTTCATAACAAGAAAGACAAAATGCATCAAACAAATGAAGCATCTCCATCTTCTATTTTTTCTGTATGGACATTTCTTCCCGTACAAAAGTTTATTTAATAAATGAAAGAAATGAATTGGGGATTTTAGAAATGGCATTTCAAAGTGCAAAATATGAGGTATATTGAAAGTTGATTGCATGCTAATTAGGCAATAAGCTCCCTTAATTGAATGACTGGATCAGCTTTTAATTTGAAAACTGTGATTAAAATGAAATTACTTCCTCTTCAGATTTTCATTTGAAAGAGGTTGGAACTAAGGGAAAAAGGAACTCTTGAATAAATGATGATAATTATACTAGAAATGCATTTGCTATATGAGTGAATGGTCTAACTTTGAGGGCTCATGCTAGTTATTGCAAAACATGTATAGATATTTCCAGACATGTAGCTCAGCAACTACGTTTTGCTGCTTATCTGCACCTTCTTCAAGAACATTTGCATGGAAGTGTGTCATTTGGCAATGATATCCTTATCTTGCAGGCATTTGGATATTTTCAGTGTGGTCCAATTACGGTCATAATCCATGATGGGAAAGAACTTTCTTCTCCTTCCATTTCTTGCAGTCAGCTCTTCTTTCTTACTCATTCTTCTTTACCCTTCTCCCTTATTGTTATCTGGCTCTGGGGTCTTGCAATAGAAACAGAAGCTCATAGATAACCCGATGTTTTTCAATCTGCCAAAATCAGGTCAAGAAAACCCTTTCAGCAATTGACACTGTTGGAGGCCTCCCAGACCTTGCTACATCTTCGGTCCCAACATCTCCATGCTGAAAGTCAGTACACCACTTCTTCACACTTGAGTATGATGGGCACTTGTCACTCCATGTTTGCCTCATACACTAATGTAGTTCCTTTGGAGTGTTCTTCTGCAGGAACAGGAACTTTGTGACGGCCAGGAAAATTCCATACGTCATTGTCATGGCTCTATCAATGAACTGAAAAAAATAATTAGAACTAGAATCCTGCAAATTGGCAGTTTACAATACAAAAGAACACCGTGTCAAGCAACAGTGACAAAATTAGATATTTGGAAGGTTGGGGACTATTCAGTACCCCCTCACATAAGTGATTATGGCCCTTAGCTGAGAGAAAATCATCCAGGTATTGTTCGACTCTGCTTTAATCCCAGCAACTGGTGAGAACCCTTTACTCTGCATTTCAACTACCACTACTTTGTTCTCTGATGTACAAAAGAGCAGCTAGAATTTACTGAATTTCATTTCAAAATCTTGGATTGAACCCTCAGTCCAGGCACTGGAAAGTAAAAACATGGCACTCTCTCCCAAAGTCCCATGAGTCTGTAAGAGAGAGCAACCCCCATGTTGGCCCCAAAGGCAGGCTCCTTTCCAACTCCCAGGTCCCTTGATCTGTAAAAGCTGTCCCAGAGCCCAAACCTTCATCAAAAGAGTGCAAAGGTGTACACCGAGCTAATCATATTCCCTATTGCTGCCCCTGGGGACTGTGACACCGTCCTATTTAATGACTCACCAAGCCAGTGGTCCAAGTCCCAACAAGTACAGTATGGGATAGGGGAGGGGAAACACGTAAATGAAATAAAAATTCCTACCCGGCCCTGATGCGACCAGCAAAGCTCATACTGAATATTGGTGCTCAAAAGAGAAAAGTCATTGTGTTCTGCCCCTTATCATTTGCCTTTAGGCTTGGCTAATCCTGGTCTCATATCATGAAGGTCATCAAAGGCAAAACTCCCCTTAAAGCAGCAGCACCACTTTGGGTCATATACGAATTCTGTTTTTTTTACAATACAGAGTTTAATCATCCACTTTGAATGTATATTTGGTTTTTGTCCCACTTGCATATGTCCTCCCTGCCCTCACACCTGTTCCAATAGATCCTGTCTATATTTTTGACAACCTGGTTTTTAGAAGTGAAGTGATGCTGTTGGTACAGCTGATGATCCCACTACTGTCAACTTGTTCATCCTGAAGCAGCCACAACAATCTCTACATCACTGAGGCTTTGTCACCTTTTATTTTATTCAGCTTGTCCTTGCTTTATCCTTGCCTTCTTGCCTTTCAGTTCAAGAAACAATAGGCTTTAATCTGGTGGAAAAGCTCTTTCTGTATTATTAAACAAGTTCTAAAAATCTCAGAATCATTAAAAACTGCTCCTATCTATGTATTATTGGACCTAGGATTAACCTAAGCATGACAAATGGTAATTTACAGAGAGAACTGCTCCTCCAAAGCAGAGGAAGAAAAGTTTCAGCTCCTCATATGTTTCTTTGAACATCAATAGCAGGACTATCAAATTTTTACATTTTTACAATTCAACTTGGGTTTGGAACCAGAAGCCTATTGGCTCCAAATTGGTCTGAGCAAGGATAGACTGTTCTCTAAAACAGCAGACTAGGGCTGACTCCAATCTGGATGTCGGTGCACATCTCTAGAATGTTACTTGTTGTTGTTTTAATATACACACACACATACCATAAAATCACAACACCACACACAATCAAAGCATCACAGAGTTGGATGCATTGTCTTGATCAACTACATGCCAGACAACTAAGGTAATCCCCAAAATTGCCATCCAATCTCTTTTAAAGAGGTTCAAAGAAAGATAAAGGCTCTTATTGTTAGGAGGTTCTTCCTACTGTTCAAGTGGGATCTCTTATCTTGTAATGTGAATCCATTGGTTTCTGTCCTACTCTCTGTAGCAGCAGAAAAAAGTTCCCCTTATGTTCTACATGACATCCCTTTAAAAAATGGCTAACATGTCACCGCTCAGTCTTCTTTCTCCAAATTAAACATACCGAACTCTCTAAGTTGTTCCTCATAGGGCTTAGTTTCCATACCTTTTTCCATCTTTGAAACTCTCCATTACACTATGTAATGTGTGTACATTTAGGTATAAAGTATGTATTTCCATCAAAGATTGAATATATACTGCAAGAACCTTGGAGAGGGGCAGTCAAATTGAAAACATGCGGAATTACTTGCTAAAGCATTCTAGTAATTTCCTTTTTGTCTGTAGAATTCTAAAAGTCTTTACTTTTCATACTGAGAAGATATAAGCCTCCACTCCCCAGGCACAGCATTCGTGATAAGGACCCCTCTCTACTTCATGGCTGAAATGAATTAAAGAAAAACAGAAGTGGACACACTTTTTGCATTAAACATAATAGGTAGATGAGACCTAGACTGTGTAAGCAAGGAGTTGCATTAACTGCCACAGTTTTGAAAGTTTCAAATATTTCCCCTGATAGCTAAAATGACCGTGCTGGATCTTTCAGTGGATCTTAGTAAATCTTGGTTGCATTCAGGCCAATTCGGTACCAACCATCATCTTCAACCCAGCAAAAATTCTTGTTCAGTATCTTAAACCAGAGAGGTCTCCAAGGAATTCTCATGTTTTCTAATTTAGTTAAAATGAATAAATTAACTGAATAAAAACCCACTCATACTATTCAATAAAGTGAAAAAATAACTAATTTTTTTGCCCCCAAATGTCCTTTTGGAGGTATGGGGAGCATTTTCACAATGTTTTACCTCTAGGTTGTTTCAGGACCTGAAGAGGACATTTATTAAATCAGGAAGCTGGGGGGAGGGGGGGACTTACTGGATCTAAAATGGCTCAGAAAGGCCACAAAAGCCCTTTGAGGATGTTTGGAAACATTTCTCTTCTCCCCCTATTCATTTTTGGCACTGGAAAGTGTCCACTGTCTCCTGGGGCTAATGCAGTCTCCTGTCTTTCCACAGTTGCCCTCCCATGGCTTCAACAGTTTACACAATACACCTGTCTTTGGGTCTTTTATGTACCACCTTTTAAAACCAACTAGGACTGAATTGTCTCTTTAACTGTGTTGCAACATTCTGAAAATAGTCAATGTGGGGAAATCCCACATTATCTGCATCGGGGAGTTATCTGACATTCTAGAATACCAAAGTGATGATCTACCTTGGTTCCAGAGTCAAGCACATCTTGCTAAAAGAAGATCAGAATTGAGCAAGCCTCTACCCAAAGTTCAGAAGGCCCTGTTAGGCCAAGACTTTCCAAAGTGTCAGCCTCAGAACTACAAAAAGAGAAACTGGAGAATATTTGATTGAAAATATAAAAGAGAGAGAGAGGTATGCGGATGTAAATAGTAATATTAAAGTAATACCCCATAGGGAAGCTAAAGGAAATTGGAGAAGAAGGAGCAGCGGGAGGAGAAAGAGAAAAGGAAGAGGAGCAAGAGCAGGAGACTGTTTCTTTGGAGGGGTGTATGGGGAAGATCATTTAAAAAGAAGGCGAAGAGGAGGAGGATATTCTTCATAAGAAGATTTGGGGATTTAAGGCTATTATAGATCATCTGGAAAAGCCATCTTACGGTTGGCTTGGGGTGCAACATTATGATGCTGGACACCTCTAAGATGCCCAGAGGATGCCCAGATAATCAGACACAGGCAGCTTCAAGCCACTCTAGGGTGTAGCATTTTGATACCACACACTGCTGGAGTACCTGGAAGTTCTGCTGAGGCCTCTTAAGGTGGCCCAAAACTGGCCCAGATAGGAGCGGGTCTTTTCCACTTATATTTGGGCCAGCGGCAGAGGGTGTGTTTGCTACGGTCCTGAGGCATCTTCAACAGGGGTGGATTCAAGCTGCTCCTTCCTGCCAGTCTGTTCCTGCCCTTAGTTCATTAGTAAATGATTAGATCATATCATTATATCATTGTATCATGTGAAATTGTATGGTAACACTTGGAATAGAGAAAATAAAACTTTTTAAAGGATTGTAAAAAGGAGCCCTTCACAGCAATGACACCACAAGGTGCCACACACTCCAAATTGACTTTCTTCCATACCATGCTATGTAGAATACTTAGTAATATTTTTGTACTACTGTTACTTGTATATCACTAAATGTAATGCTAATAGTTGTGACATAAACAACTAGCAGAATTAAAATTATACAGTTAAATTAAAATAGCATATGATATGATATAAACTGAATTAGGAATTTTGCCTAATACATATACATTTTCCCCAAACAGTATTCAAAATAGTATGTATTTCTGGACATGATTTTGCCTGAAGTATGCTTTTTTTGTTTGTTTGTTTGCACATTTCCCTGCCTACAGTAACGCCCACCTACCACTTCTAACACATCCATGGACCACGTTTATACATGGTTTAAGCACTGACGTTTTAATTTTCCAACAAACCGTATAAATTTCAAATATCAAGCCTCCGATTTTCCACCTTCTTAATAAGGGGACCTACCATGTGTTATGTCCTTACCTCACTTTACAGCGGGCGACCTGCAGCCCCCATACATAGACCCCACCTCTTGTCGTCGTATACCACGGCTGGGCATCTTGGAACCACAACCCAAACAGCCCCTATCAACCAACCGGTTGTCCTCCACTTGTATTAATAGTGTATTATTTGCCTTGGTGCGAGCCCAACGTCCCCCGTGGAGACCAAGTATATCCCGCACGCCCCCCATGGTTTTTTCACAGAGCGGTGATCCCATGACACGAAAGTTAATTGTTAGTGCCTGGAGGGAATCCCCAAGCCCGCCGGACAGACACAGGGAACGTCCTTTGCATATAGCCGTCTGGAATTCCTTACACAGATGGATGGTGGCTACCTTCCTTAGATGGACTTTAAAGGGGAATTAAACAAAGAATAGAAGGATACTTCCAACATAGATAACTCATCATGAAAGTTGTAAGCCTAGGCTATCATGGCTATAGCCAAAAAGCAGACGAACGGTCCCTCTGTCCATCCGAATACATCGGCCCTGGCTGGCGGGAGAGAAGGAGAGTCCCCAGCTTACTCTTTGCCTCGGACATAATCCCCTGCCCCACTGTAATTCCCTTTTCCTGTGTGTTGTTCTATTTAGTATAAGATTGCCGGTAGAGACATTGCAAATTAAACAATTTGTAAGCTGCTTTGAGAGGCTTTGTGACTGAAAAGCAGGGTATAACCTCCCATCCTCTACACAACAAACAAATGGTTTCATGCGCGCACATTGCCTACCCATTGTAACAACACGCACATTTTATATGAGCTAGTCCTTTTGGCCTCTCCAGATTGGACTTTCTATATCTCTTTTTATATTTTTTACTTTTCTTACATGTGACCAAAAACTGGTCAACCTCCAACGTATTAATTAAACTCCGATCGTGTGGAGCTAAGGGGACGGCACTAATGCAGCCACAATGGATCTCTGGATCATGTTTGTTACATTTAAAATTGTTCCCTGTTGGCATCTCCTCCGCGATTTTCGGAATAAGACTTAGGTGCTTGCGTGTATGGGCCGCCTACAAACTGCTCCCCTTACTGGCTGGATCAGGGCCATGGCCACCTCCCAACACATGGCCCTGATCCAGCCTCTGGAGAGCACAAACAGGAGCCCAGAAAACGCGTTCCTTTTGCAGCTCTCCAAGAGGTGCCATAGCCACCGTGGCGTGGCTATCATGTAGATGCGAGTGCCGGAGCCGTAGCCATGTTGTATGACCGGCCTGACCGCCAAAATGGCACCTCCCTAGGGGTCGTGTGACGCTGCCGCATCAGCTGCGGACATTGTGCCCTAACTCACCCACCGGCTCTGGCCACAAATGGCGTTTACCTGGAATCCGTATCATACTTGCCTTAACTTTGAGACTGCGCTCCCCAAAAAAACAGTTAGGCCTGTATCAAAACCTAGGACGGAAACTGTTAGAAGCTGTTTAAGGCTAACGTCCTACCGTTTCGAACGCTACGTTTCAGGAGAACCCCCCAATATGAGTGGGCCGGATAGCATTAATGCACGAATTTTGCCACAGCAAAAGTTCTCAAAGCCTTCACCCTTCAGTGATGGATTTAGCTTTGCTTCCGGCTTACCTGGTCAATTCATCCACTAGATACTGTGTTATTATTTGTGCCATGGTCTTTTACACCAGAGTCTGAAGGCTTCTGCCCAGGTCTAGTGAATGTCCCACCTATCTGCACTGATTAGCGGATGGAGCGAAGGTACAAAAACTTGCACTTACTTTATCTTTCCTGTCCTATATCAATCCATTTTCAAATGACATCCACTACAAGCACGAAGTAGGTGAATAAATGGGCCTGTAATATTTTCCTTTCCCATCACCTTTACTTTGCTTACTCTTTTTGCAGTCGTAGTTGCTTTTTCTACACTTGTTCAGGTTACAGGCCCAGGAAGCCCAATTGGTGGGGTAAGAGGGGGGGGGGGAAGAAGGTCTTAGGAGTCTTTTGCCTAAACCCTATTTTTGCTTTGCACACACCAAAAACACCCTCTCTAACAAACACGTCCAAAAGGAATCCCATCTTCAGCCAGACACCTTTTTTTTGTCCAAAATGAAATTTAGTCCCGATGTTTACAAGCCTGTCTTACCACTCTGTCCACTACACAAATACCTAAGTATTTGCCTGCTTGTAGGGACAGGATAACAGCAAAGCTCAAATTATAATCCATCCCATGTTTGGCAACAGTCATGTCCCAGCCTGTTGCTTCTTCTAAATACATTTACATTATTTATTTTTATTTTCTTTTGTAATGAGCAACGCAATTTCTTTACGCTGAAGACATTTTTTTGACCAGGCAATCATGAAGTACAAAAATCATTTTATGAGAAAGTCATTCTAGAAAATGAATTTAATCGGCACAGCAGCTTCCTTATGAAATGAACAAAACTTGCAGTGTTCTTATTTTTACCAGCACAACTAACTTCTTAGGAATTTAAGAGCGTGCTATTTCAACACCACACCATGAGAAGTGTAACAAAGAGAGGAAACCAAAATCCCATACTGACTGTTGGGTTAGCAGAGGTGTCCTCAGATCTCAATGTCAACCTGTGCACCCCTGACCCCCCATGATAACCACTGTAGGCTCTTAGTTAACTGTCTGTTGCAGCAGAAAAAACGATATTAATCTTCAAGATAGAACACAAACTCTTTCCCGTTCTGGCACGCGAGTCTTTCTGGTTAAAGTTCTGAGGAGGCTGTAGTCAGCCCCTGTAAATCCCCGAAAAGGTGGTCTATCTAAGGAATTCGTCCTAGTTGCTTAACACTACCAGGGTTTTCAAAATGTTAGCCCATTGTCTATTTTCAGCATATAATGGACAAGTGGTATGTGTAAAGGAATCAGCCTATTTTAAAAACTAACTGGTTTATTTCCAGTACTTGCCTCCAATGGATATCAAACCACCTTTTCTGTGTAATGAAGAAGCAACCCTTCGTGAGGTTTGATATAGAACCCATATAGTATTGTTATATATGGCCTTTTCATGTAAACTAGTGTTTCAGTGACCAGACCAAAATCCCTACTTTTATTGGGTTCGGGCTATGTGGCCAATATCCTGACGTTTACCAGCATCTGTGGCTGGCATCTTCAGAGCGTTGGCATCGAAGAGATCTGGCTCCCAAACACACACCTCACAACACACACCATGTGACCCTGGCGTAGGGCGGAATTTCATGTTAATCTCCCTACCCAGAGTCACACAGTGTGTGTGTGTGTGGTGTATGTGTGCTGTTGTGTGTACACAACACACACACCCAGCTCTCTTCTATGCCAACATTCTCCATATGCCAGCCACAGATGCTAACAAAATGTCAGGAATAAACTTTTTGCTAGAACATGGCCACATCGGCCCAAATAACCCAACAAAAAAACTCTAGGGATGCTGGCCATGAAAGCCTTCGAGCTTCCACACAGACCAAATCCTACAAATCCCTACTTTTTCCGTGTTTTTTTTTACTATTTAAAACAATAGTTTTACAATTTCATCTATTACCAATATTCCCATCCCCCCGTTCATTTGGAAAAACAACCAACCCACTTTCCCATAAATTAACTGTAAATAACAGAAACAATTGCATCTGTGCAGCGAACCTCTCCACAGTCACCAATTCCATATTTTTTAATATGCTTCAAGTTCATTAACTTTACTCAAGAACATCTCTACAGGTAGAATGTGCTGATGATCCGTAACTATGGCTTGGGTGGTACACAATTTTGATAATTGGTAAATATAGTGCATAATAATCATTCATGTCAACTCCGATTCCACCCATCTACTTTGAACTTAATCACATCACTGGGATGTTTTTTTATCTTGCCAGTCCATCACCAACCGTATATTCTTCTTTAAGACCATAGGAACTATTTTCCCTTCCTTAAACACTGTTTTTTTGGCCATTTTTTCTCATCTAGGAAGACATCGTTATGCAAAGATCTACATGCTGAGAACAATGAGATTTCTGTTCGGCTGTGTGATGTTCATCAAATAGTTAACGATGCAAGTTAGAATTATGATTCGTACGGGTTTAATGAACAATAACAAAAACCCTAGAAATATATAGCACCAAATCCAGTATTGCATTGAAGAGAGTGTAGACAACATATTTTGAAGTAGAGTGATTCCAGGAGTCTAATGGGAGCTCTTTGAACCATGATTAATATATAACTGGACTGAGCTCCATGTTTCTCAGTGGAGTGTAAAGTAGTAAGCAAACTTTTCCTGCCAGCTAGGTGTAACCAAACGGTTTTGGAGTGCTGGATTCATGGCTCTGACACAGAATTCGTATTCTGCACTTGGTGATCTTGGGGGGCATGTGTCACATGGTTCTCCAGACTTCAGGGGAAGGGGCCCATGGGCAAGCCTCCTCAGAACCAAAATGCTTGCCAAGAAACACACTTCATCATTAATGATCTATAAGGCCATTCCTGCGGGACCAGGATATAACATTTATCAGGCTGCGGCAATGAGTCACTTGTAACTTTGGGCCAACGAACAGAACCATATAGGTAACCCTGCACAGGGGTTTGAGAGGTGATGGGTGATGATTCATGACCAGTAATCATAAGCCCACCAAGTGGGTTATGAGGATGTAGGTAAAATGCCTGATAATGTGGTAAAGTAGTTAATTGTACACTAGCAAGTAGAAATGTTCATGTGGTCCCCCCTGTGGAAGATAACTGTTAATAAGAGCAGCATATTGGGGGGAATGATCTGTAGTATTGCAGTCACTGATCAAGGATGAATGTACAACAATGGTTTTTACTGGGAAATGTTAGAGGACCAAAAGGGGATTCTCACAAGCAGAGTTAAAACACACAGGCAGAAGAAAGAAGATGTGAGGAAAGCCAAACAAACAGAAAGTTATCACACATAAACCATGCTGGTACCTAAATCTCTTGAGGAGTAACATGGCAACTCATAAACCATGAAAACAGTTACTACATACTAATAATAATGATCCAAGGGCTGCGTACAGACTCAGCACACTATGGCAAGCTTCACAACTGCGTAGTGGGGCATGGTGTGTATGCAAGCATGCAATTCCTACGGCTATGCCACCCTTCAGGGGTGTTATGCCACCTGCCACTGGGGGAAGCTTTTTTGGTGCTGGCAGCAACCATGGTTGTTAAGACGCTGTTTTTGCCTGCACATTGTAGATAGTGCCAAAAAAGCCACCGGTGGTGGGTGGAAACAGGTGCGCAAGTTTATCTGTGCTTGTGCAAAAAGGAGCAGCATTTGGCTTGCAAGCATAACATTGTAGTACTCTGCCACACAGTCCATGAATGACACCACCCATACAGATGAGAAAATGCCAAAATAAGCAGATGCTAATAGTTTTCACAAAAAATACTTTCTAATGATCTTCTTCCATCTGAAAACACACCATGATGTTATCTTACGTTGCTAAACCAAAACTGTATTACTGGTTATGAAACAATTGAAGAACAATTTTAAATATATTAGATAGCTGCATGACCTTTATAGCATTAACTGATGGCGTTTAAAACAGGACTGTGCCCCTTTGCACCTTGCCCTTCCCCCCAAAGCTGGGCAGCTTCAGCAGAGCATGGGCAAATCTTTTGATGCCGCCATCTCTGAAAGCTGGCTTGGAAGCGTTGGCTGCCTCACGCTGGCCGAGGCTGCCCACACAGTGGGCCAGCTTCTGGCGACATCTTGGGAGCCATGGTGGGTTCGACATCGCCGCAAGCCCCCAACATGCCGGAAAGCTGCTTGCAGAGGCGCCAGAAGAGCCACTAAAGGTGGCTTTTCTGTGTGTTGAAAAACAGGACACTACTGAAAACCGCCTCCACTGACTGGTGCCACAGTCAGTTTGGGGTGTGTGGTGGTGTGGGCCCC
The DNA here is from genome assembly GCF_019175285.1 of Sceloporus undulatus. Taxonomy (NCBI): domain Eukaryota; kingdom Metazoa; phylum Chordata; class Lepidosauria; order Squamata; family Phrynosomatidae; genus Sceloporus; species Sceloporus undulatus. The sequence goes on from NC_056523.1 coordinate 209,084,468, forward strand.
CATGGACCCTTACATCTGGGCGTTGTCCAGGGGTTGGCTTCAAGCTGCTCCTGGTCAACGATTGGTCTGTTTCATCACACTCCCTGTGGTTTCCAGCCTTAAGGTCCAATGACTTCAGTAGGATTTTACAGTACACAAATGCCCAATCCATTAGACCCAACTAAGCCATCTAATGAGAGAAATTCGTGCTTTTGCGCTGTTTGGGGCTATAGACTGGATCATCTCATTCATAATGCATTTTTACATCATTCCATGAAACCCTTTGGCTTATTAGTCATGTCCTCAGGAGTAAAGATTGTGCAAGGTATACAATTTTAAACTATGCACAAATATGCGTTGTCTGGCTGAGATATCTGATATTACATATGCCCCCTAATATGAAAGCTGACAGCAAAAAACATACCGTAGAACATTTCTTGTTGAATTATAGAACTTGAGACTATTTGGATTAATGGTTCTATTAAATTGCATTAATTAAATTTCAAAAATAAACCTTGTTTCTCAAATTGCAAGTCATGTTGGAATAGCCCTTTCTTAGAACGTCTCTTAGATACTATAGGGTGATTGTACTTTGCAATATGTGTGTAAGTATATCCAATAAATATCTCTATAAAAAATGCGGGGGGGGGGGGGCAGGAGGCAAGTCACATGGCTGAATTCAGCCTGTTTAACTATAGGCCTTGCTGCACCCCATTCTACTGTGCCAAGGTATAAAAAGTGGGGGAGCTGCATGTAGGCATGTCAAAGTGGACAAACTGCTCTAGCTTTTACTTTGTGATTCCCACGTTTCATTTTTTGTAAAAACCTTAAATTCTTTTTGTCCCAGTTTCGACATATTAAGTCAAGTCAATACGACGAACAGAATCAAATTATCCAACTAGTACACACACTGTTCAGAGTTTCTGTAGTGTACAAACGTATTCTCAATTATAACAATTGTGTTCATAGCCACTTTGTGTATAAAGTTTCATCAAATGAAATTCGTGGCAAGGGAAAAGTAAAGTTACAACAGGTTCTACATTTCAGTAACGCACAACTATGGCTGTAACAAGACAGGGATTCAAATGCCAATTTTTGTGAGACAAGCACTCAAAGTACAGGTTGAATCTTATAAGCAAAAGCTTGGGACCAGAAGTGTTTTGGATTTGGGGGTTTGTGTGTTTTTGTTGTTGTTGTTGACTATTTGCTTTAAACGTACTGAGATATCTTGGATATAGGATTGGAGTCTAACCATGAAATTTCATTTAGCTTTTGTATACAACTTCCAATTATTCTGAGGTAATTTTATGCACAATTTTAAAAAATAATTTGTGCCGGAAATTATGGAGCTTAATCACACTAGCCCCAGAAATGGGATCGGGGTCTAAAGGGGGTAGAATGGGCAAAGAATGGGGGCTGTCACCCATTTTATCACACGCAGAATACTGCCGCTGCTGCTGAAAGTTTCCCATTCTGTTCCCATATGTTCCCAGCGAAGGCGATTTTCAGGACCTTCTGAAAACAGTTCCTGAAAATCACTTCCTCTGGGAAAATCTCGGGGAAGGAATGGAAACTTCTGGCAGTTTTGCGTGTGATAAAATGGGTAATAGCCCCCCTTTGTGTCATCCTGCACCCTTTCATTCCTGGACAGTTCCTCGGCCAGTATTACTCCAGGCTGCCTCCCGAATATTCCTGGCCAGTGCCGACACGGAACTCCTGACAAGGGCAAAACTCCTACCCGATTGAGAATCTTTGCAATTCAAGGCTTATATAGTCAAAATAATCAAATTATTTTTGCAAGTGTAGTAGCGAATATATAAACACAAGTAGAGAGAGATAATGTTTGAAATTAATGTTTCGAGGATTACATGTCTATCTTCGTCATGTGAAAAAATAATCAAGAAAGCAACAAGATATCTGTGGCTCATGCTACCCATTGTTATGAAAGAAGGAAAATAACTTAAACTTGAAACAATAACTTGTGATTCTTTCCCACAATCTCTGGTCTTGTCTAATGAAATTAACAAGTCTCAAACTGTGTGTTTCCCCTTTTTTCCTTTTTTGGAAGTGAATCTGTAAGATTTCTTTTTCAGTAGGCCCCTTGTTAATAGGAAGATTCACACAGGTGTAGGAACAATTTTGATTTCACCAATTATAAATGTTGAATTTTGATAATTTCGGGTCCCTCAAGCAGGTAGCTATGGGGCAAGGGCCAAGATGAAGGTATTCCTTCCCCACGGGTTGTTGGTTCAAAAATTGAATTTTCCTTCACTTGCAAAACTTCTAGCATTATAGTAACTGAAAACCTCAGTTTTGAGCAGCTAGGACCAACGATCCCGATGCAGGCAAAATCACTAAGAGATCAAAACAAGCAAAATAAACAGTTTTAGGTAAGAATGATTTTCAGTCTCTCGATCTTTTTCTTCCTGCCAAAAATAGTACGGACTGTAAGGAAAATTTAAATTAGGAGGGCGAATTCTCATTTGGAGGAACACTACCACTATCCTTCTCCCATAGCTCCACTAAGGCCGATTATGTTCAGAAACCTTGAGAGAAGCTAACAGAAACTGTGTATAGTTGTGTAAACAACTGTTAACGCCGATTGGATTTATGGTAACTTATTGAATAAATAACTTCTCAGTCACCCTATTCATCAAAAGCTCTGATCAGGTATTGTTAGACTCAGGGCCATGTTTCCTTTATTGGGTCTACATCTGGGACTGCAGTCTTCCTCTTTTCCTATTGCCTTCTAACTTACCAACGCATAATAATTTTTTTACTGAGTTTTGTCTTCTCATGATATGTCCAAAACTTGCCTATCTCCTTTCAAGTCCTTCTTCTGATTTCTGACTGCAGTCCCCACTCTGATAACAACGAGTCAAGGTTATGATAAATCTTGAAACTATTTCAAAACTCATTATTCACCTACTTTAAAATATGTATATCGTGATTCATTATTTTTCTTATAAACCTTGCCTTTTCACTTTCTGCTTGCTTTTCTTCAGTAACGCTTAGATTGTGATGCCTCCTTTCCCCAATTTTTTCACCTCCTTTCCCATTAACAATCCTGCTTTACAGTATTATTGTATATTATAATATGATTATAAGGGCCTGAAATCCTGTTGTTAGCTCACTACTAAATAGATCTGAACAATGACATTTACCAATTTTTTTTTTGGGTTTTGTTGTCTACTTTAGTTGGAATTCACCAATGAGGCTTTTTAAATCTTCCAAATTCAATTTAATTCCCACTCTCTATTTGGTCCACTTTGGTTTGTTCTGTAAGAAAGAAGTAAGAAGCGCTGCAGTATTTCTTTGCTTTGGTTTCATTTCCTAACACACATTGATTTATATTTCAACAGTGGAACCTGGTGCAATTTAAAGAGGACCTAATTTACATCCTGCAGAGTCGTACAAGCAGCGAAAACTCATTTTTCACTTAAAAGCGTTACAAAGCTTTCAGACAATGATTTGAGGTTCATTCAAACTTTATGCATTGTCTGAAAGTTTCTCCTTGTTGTTGTGGTTAAAGTTCAGAGTAGCATATGTTCGTAGTAAACATGGGATCATTCTATTATGGTAATTGATGTGAATAGTTATGTACTACAACATGAACCTGAAACATGAAAGGCTGATATTCTGCTCTGTAATAATAATAAATTGAATTGACCCAAGGGCATGGATTACAATTGTGCAGGCAAACAAATATACTTCCCATGCTCAAAGAAGTATACTATTGAAAAAGAGTTCTGGGACTACAAACAATAATTCATGGGGGCTGTTGGCTTTCCATTTCCAATAGGGAGGTGGTGTGAACCAACTCCAGGTTTTAGTTTTAACTCATAAAGCATGCTAAATAAGTAACTATAAATTATGTAATATCACTCAAAAAAAAAAAATAGGTTGTGTCAGCAGCAGTCATAGTTTGAATGTTGGGCATAAGGACTCCAAAAAATGGTCACAACTTTCGGGTGTCTTACCTGATGTGGTCTGTACTCTGTTCACCTCCTAATGAACCTTGCAGCAAACTATTTGGGTACAGTTGCAAGACACTAAAATCGCATTTTAGTGTAGGCAAAATGTGTATGATAAAAAAACCCTTTTTTTTTTTTTTTTCCTCAGCAATGTGTCTGCATGTATTTTTTATACCACGTTGCACACAAGCATTCTATGCAGGATTCCTCTTCTGAAGATATCATTATACACACACACCCACTACTAGATAGCTAACCAGCATGGAAGGCACAGGGTATTTATTAAGTATTCTATTCAGTTGTGCATGCCATCTCAGATCTTGTTCATGAATCAAGCTGTATGTAGTTTTGGTGCACAATGTAGTGCAAAGGGCAGACTTTTACATATTTGTTAAAAGATTCTTAAGGATAATGCCTGCTGGAGAGATAAGATAGCTGATGTATCCATTATTTTAAGCCCATCTCAAAGCAGTGTTACGTGTTTATGAATGGGGAGGTGGTTAAGTAGGTAACACTACTTGGTGAATGGTGAATGATTACATAAAGGATTTCTTATGGCCTCTTTGATAGCTGGCTTGACTACACAAGGCTCTATTGTATAGTCACTAAGGGCCCATAATGGATTAGTCGGGAAATTTGCTAGCTTCTACTATGGAATTGGACTAAGGGGCTAAAAAAGACCACGCCTAAGAAGGGGCGTGTTCACATTACCCTGGAAGTCCTGTGGTCGGGGAGCACGCAGAACTGAGTGTTGCTCCCCAACCTGGCAATTCTGTGGCAAAAAAATAGAAAGCCACCAAAAAGCGGGCGCTACTAGCTGCCCACCACCACAATTTCTCTGTGGACTTCTTTCGAACAGCATCATGCTGGCATAGGAGGTGGATTCAGGGACACACGGGTATTTGCAGTCGCCATGCCCCCATTCTGCCCAATGCCTTAGTGTTATGACGGTCTGTTTTAGGCCATAAGAGTCTGAATATCTACAAAAATGTCTTGAACATTTATTCATGATTTCCATAAGCTTTCTGTTGTTGTTGTTGTTGATATTATTATTATTATTATTATTATTATTTATTATTATTATTATCCCTTTATTATATAAGCGCTGTGTAAATTTACACCAGAGCTGCTGTACATTTACAATCTTTTCAGTCCGAGACGTTTCCCTTTGCCCTAGAACAATAGTTATGAAAAAATGAACTTCTGGAATGCCAATTGGTTACTGACTGAGAAAGCTAAACGGACTTCCCTTAAGATAAAATACTGTCTTCCTAAGGTTCAAAAGGCACACAAAGGCAACTCTTTACTGTTTGCAAGAGGGATGCTCTAAAATTTTAAGCCAGCTTTCTACATATTTCTATAAATAAAAGGTGAAAATAGAGGCAGAAGCTGGCCAACAAAACCATCCATATTTAGTGTTTGACATTTTGACTTTCTTTTCAAAAAAAAAAACCTTTGCTCTCTATGGGCTTATCAGAGAAGGGGAGAAGAAAAGAACCACTAAATACAATGGGATTTACCCCTGAGTTAACATGTAGAGGATTGGCACTTGGTTACTGCAAGTGATGGTGATGCATATGTCCTTCAAGTACCTGTGTACTATCATGGTGACCCATGTGCTTACTAACACATGTTTACCAAAAAGGTTTTAAGTTTTTATCAGAGAAGAAAGCCAGAGTTTAGTTGGTAGGAAGTGCTGTGTCATATCCTTCAGGCTGTCTGTTTTGGAGGCTAGGGGGACAGTCCAAACTTCATGTTTCTGACTGTCTTTCGCTTGCTTTTAAACACACCAGCTTCTCTACCTCTTCCCAAACCTTCCTCTTTGTCAGTAATTAGGTTTCTTAAATGTATGGTCCTTGCTTGAGACCATATGTTGTGTCACTATTTTGGGTTTTGCCAGTATACATTTCATTCTTATCAGTTGATAGTAAAGAAAAAATACACTTTGATGGAAAAAACATCATTGTTCTTCCTGTTCAGTGCGTATATGTGACATTGGGGGGGGAGAGGGGAGGGAAAAATATGTGAGTTTTAAAACACATCAGGAGTCAGAGTGTTGTGAAATGGATGGCACATTGGGGCAAACATTTGATGAGAGCTTGCACACTTACAATGAAAAACAATGGATCTTACCTTAGTTTCAAAGAAGAGTCTATAGTAGAAAAGAAAAATGGATTGCCAGTCATTAAATGTCATGGGGAAACTGGCAAAAATGTTTTTAAACTATAACCTTTTCATTTTTGCCAACAATGTTTTTTGAAAGGCCAATTTCTATCAGAAGGTTAGAATAACAGCATGCATGCTATCAAACATAGATCGCTTTGTTGACATTGTTTAAAATCATGTTTGAGTTGCTTCTGTGTGATGGTCTGCAATAAGAATGCGCAGGAGAAAAAGAAAACATCAGGTGATACATAAGGCCAAAAGAAACTTAATGCCATGGTGTTTATGAAAATCACCATCTGGGTTACAGAAGAATATTCTGGAAAAAAGAAAAGATTAAAAGCCTCAGTGCAAGTTAGCAGTTAAGTGTTCTTGATGTTTTTAATTTGTTTTTTCTTTTTTATATGGTAATTATTATCTATTTCCTCTTTTTAATTGTTACTATCTTAGAGTGTATGCCTTTGGGCAGGTTTTATATACTCTTTAAGGTTTACCGAACTTTGTACTAGCGCTTTGTTAATTACAATGCGCTTTTTCGAGAATAAAGTGTTAATAATAATACTAATAATAATACATAATGTCGTGTTCAGGAATAAAAGACATTCCCAGGATGTTAGTCCTTTGAGCAGAAGGATGAATGTAGATCTGTTAAGAGGCACTTGCTCAGTAAATTTTACACAAATAAATAATGGGGTTGAATCTTTAGAAACATCTCATGAAGACTAACTTTCCAAAAAGAAAACAAGCATTATTGAAATTTGAATTAAATAATCTTATGTTTTTTAAAAATAATTTTATATTGTTTAATGTGATGATTTTAATTGCTTTTAATGATTTTATTGTTGTGTTTTTCTTGTTGTTGTTCTGAGTCAACTAGAATTGTTGATGTTCTCATATCTTTTGTATACAGTGGTTGGGCCATTATGCATGGGACTGGGCTTGTCTCTAGGCTCTCAGTAACACATCACATTATGTGATACACCAGAACTTTCTGCATTATGTTTTCATATGTTTATATGAATGAAACTTTTTGTTTTATGTTTGGGGTTTCAATTTAGCAAATTTTCAACCTAAATCACATGCCCTTTCAGTTTGTATTCAGAAGAGTTTTTGTGTGGCCCCCAAACACCTCTGAGTTTGCCTGGGTTATATTGCGTTAGCGATGCCTGCGTTTACAATGCATCAATTCCAATATCCATGCATACTATGTACAAGTTAGATAAAAGGAAGGCTTGACAAGGACCATGTAATATATGGTTAGAAGCATGCATGACCGAGAAAGCTTTGTGTAGCTACTCCCACAGGGCTCTAATAGGCAAAGAGGATGGGTATGATGTAAAGAGCAATTATTGATTGGAAACCATTGGTACTATAGTGATTCCAAACTCTGATTCTCGCAGGTTGTTTTGGATTTCAGTCTTAGACGTTTCCGAGTTATCTTGGACAATGATGTGGGATTCTGGAAGCTGAAGTCCACACAACACTGGAAGGCTAAATGTTTGGCAATCGCTGACATGTACTACATATCAGGAAATGTTTAAATAAAAAATCACCATACTTTTGAGAAAGAGAATACCTTGGCACATCTTGAGACAAAAACCACTTGAAAAAGGACTGTTACAGCCATGAAATTTTCACACTATGGGATATTTTCAAATTTCAACCCATATTTCCAAAACGGAATCTCTTAAATTGGCTTTGTCCTTCCTTTGAGGTTTTAACCTGGTCACAACCTAGTGCCTGCGTGGAACCCCCTTGAGGAATTGTACTAAGGCCTTACCAAACAACCCCCCCCCCCAAAAAACTTTTTTGGGCTTGGCTAATTTTTTTTCATTCCTTAGTGTTTTAGCTCATTTAAAAGAGGACCACTTCCAAAATGGCAACATTAGCTTCTCTTATTGTATTCCCAGATTATTTGTATTCTTTCAGGTGAGCAGTAAGCCCTTACATCTGGCTTCTCCCTCTCATACCCCCAGTCACATTACTCAAATCAGTTACCCGGGACTTTCCCTTGGTATTTTGCGGACAATCTTAGTTGCACATTTTGCATCTGCAGAAGACTTTATGAAGGAATTGACCAAGTGTACCACACACACACACACACACACAACCCACACACACACACAAAGACAGCGTGCTCCACCGCAGCTAATCAATGTTTTCAACAAATGCATTTGTGCTATAAGATCTATATGGCATTTGGAGTAAATTCCAGATTTATGGCATGCTGTTTATTGGCCATCTTTGGGTGGGTTATTTCCCTTAGATGTTTCGCTATCATTTAAGCGATTGGTAATTAATATTGCAAGAATTAGTTTCTTTATGTGTTAACGTAGACTTATTATGTATTATTTAGGTGAGGAGTACGCATGTGTAATTGCTTTCACCAGCAGTGTTTATTCATGCTTACATTATAAATCAGTGGTCCATGGAGGATTACATTTGGTATTTTAAAACAAGCTGCATTCTTATTGACAGTTTACTATGTGGGAGCCTAATAAGACGGATGAAATATGATCTATAACAGCGCTATATTACCATACTGTAAACTGGAACAAAAAGGGGGCAAGCAGAAGCATGTTCATTTCTAAATGTATTGTTTGTGGGATGGATTTGGGAGGTGGCAAGGATTTAGAGAGAATTGAGGATGTTAGGGAATAAAAACTAAGAATCCACGACAAAAATAAGAATAGACAAAAGAATTTGCATAATTCTTATATCATATGCACTTCTAGAGCGAGCCAATCAGATATATAGGTGTGTGCTGTTATACCTATAAAAAGCCGCTACATGGCTTGGGCCCAGGATACTGAGGGACCTCCTATTCCCCGTACCTTCACAAGCCATTTCGCACATCCTCGAACAAGATTTCTGGTAGAAAAGTGCACTATTTACTGATAGGTGCCTGGGGCTAAGGTTAGCCATGGTCTCTTCAACACGTGGAGGTGACATTTTCCACAGCTTGCCCCTAGCCCTTTGGAACACGCTTAGTGCGTCCACTGAGCCCGCCATATACCACACCCTGGCCCAATTCAGGAAGTGATTTAAAAACCTCCTGTCCAACCTGCATTCCCGAATTAAAAAGATCCTAGTGGGCCCTCCCTCACTCTTCCGTGGCCAGAGGTTGCGCTAATAGAGGATGCTTTTTTACAACTGTTATTGATTTAAAAAGGACTATTTCCTAAAAGGGGTTGTTTTTGTATAGGTTTTTTTTGTATTTTAATCATTTGTGCATTGCGTATGGATTGTTGTTTGGCTGTTTTTTTAAGACTTGGGACTGTACCGCCGCCTGAATAGTTAGAGGGGTGGTGAGGAAGGAGCATTGTAGGGATATATAGATAGAAAATGTTATTATTATTGGATTATTTATGCTATTCTTATTATTCTTATTTGAATTTAATAAAGGGCAGCAGTCTAGTTGCTATTTTTGCTTCTAAAAAATGTGTTTTAGAAATGAGTTCCTTGAGGACACACTTGCCATTTGTTTCAAATTATTCATTCCATGCTGGAAGAAACATTCAATCACAGAGGTTTGGATGAGCCTCTTCCTGCCCATCCCTTCCATAATTCAGGGATAATACAGGATTTATTCTTTGAGTTGAGCTGCTATCACACTGAAGAATTAATGCCGTTTCCACACCGCTTCAATTGTCATGGCTCAATGCTTTGGAATTCTGGATTTGCAGTTTGTGAGATATTAAGCCTTCCTGATAAGAGAGCTCTGGTGCTGCAAAAACATAAAATTCCAAATACCTGGGAAGGAGCCATGGCAGTTAAAGAGGTAGTTAAACTGCATTAAATCTCCAGTTTGAGCAACAACTAGGACTTCTAGTTGGGAAGTTGAGTGACTAGATGGTAGGAGGAAACTATGTATCATGTCCCATCAGTGATCAGAGAGTACACAGGGATCCCATTTCCATTGGAAGGTGAGCATGAATTCCCCTGATCCTGCCTGTGTTCCTCAATTAGAGAGTGAAATGGTTCAGGTCAAGGAACACTGGGGCCAGATGAAGTTGGGAGTTGGAAGAAGCTCAGAGGGATGGACTTCAAGCCCCAACAAGAACTGGTGCCCCACATTGGTAAGTCCAGGTTGGCCAACAAATCATCTTTCAGGCTTGGCATTTAGAATATCTGAATTTCTTCTCAGATATTTTATATTAGGATCAATAATCCAATTTTTTAAGAGTAAAGCTGTGTAAATGGAAATCTGCAAGGGATGACTGATCAAATATACACGTAAATGGTTGGGTGCATAATATGGCTTGCAAAATCTCCTTGGATCCTGATCATGGGAGAAAAGTGGTATCTAAAAGTTAAAAAAAACACATAATAAACTGATTCTGGGCAGGGAAAAGGAAAAGAAGTAGCTTGGGAATAACCCATTCACAGAGAATAAATATCATCACTGGTCTCTTGTTATGAGGGGTGTTGATACCTCCAAGTTAAAAAAATAATAATAACTGAATGTGAGTTCTGGGCAGTTTTGAGGCAAAAAGAGTGACTTTCCATTTTCTTCTCAATAAAGAGTTGCTCCATGTGCATTGTCTTTGTCTTAAACCAAAACCTTGTTAGATTACTAAGTATCCTGTCGAGATGGGACTGTGAAGAGATAGGATTGAATCCCCATTTCAGGTGGTGGATCATATGAGATGACAAAATCATGGGCCACATCCACTGGTGAGATTCCTGCCTTTTGCTGCCTTTGTTATTTTACATGAAAGAGTAGTTGCAAAAAAACCAAAAAAAAAAACCTGTGTGGCTGGCACGTTAGCTTCAGACAGTGGGGACATCTTGTAGCACAGCTGAGGCATGTGTGATTGTTATTTGGATACCATTATATCTGAGATCTACTGATCTACAGGAATGTCTCTCATTCAGTGTCTGACACACTTGAGATGAGAAAGGTATCAGAGCAGGATCTCAGAAGCATCTGGCTACATTCCCATGTACAGCCAGATGTGACATGATATAGTGACAATGAGACCTGCTGGAGGACCCTGGTGATTCTCAGCACTGATGTGATCATTTCACATCTGGCTATGGGGAGGCATTCTGCCCATTCTTCATGAGCAGTGAATGTCTGTGGAGGAGGTCTCAGAAGTTGTTCAACAGTCAGGGAGGTGCCTTTGCAACATGTAGAGGCTAGGAAGAGAATACCAACCTGTGGAGGTAGGAAGGGAATACCAACCCTGGCACCACAAAACAATACACGCACAAGTACAAGTGGAAATTTAAGCATGCATATGCTCCTGAGCCAGTTTTGACGGATTTTTCTGCTCGGTATATCTAGCATGGCTGTGCATTGCTGGGATATGAGGAAGCATAATATTTTAATGGAATGCCCTGAACCTTCCATTCCCAGCCACCAAGAGATTCGTTAAAGAGTAGGTGGTTAATATCGCCAGGATACATTTGGCAAAATGTAGCATGGCGGTGGCAGCAGTAGGGTTAGGGAGTGCACACCATTCATATGTCCCTAACCCTGAGTAACATACTAGGTTTAGCATAGTAGATACTGGGAGCGAAAACTGGTGTTGCCCTGTCTACATGGGCCTGCCATTTTATGTGAAGATGTCTTAGTTCCGCACGTCCCAGGTGTCATTGTGATGTAACAAGTGTGGCCACTGGTGCATTGCGGCAACACAATCGCGCTGCCGAAAGAACCCCACTTTTTGCGGGTTCTTTTTGCTGCGTGAGGAATCCCGCGCGGTTTAGTTTGCTGTGGCTCCCTCGTGCAGCAAACCAGGGAGGCAGGGAGGACCGCCTTTTCCTTTTAGGTGGTCTGTATCCCACCATCGTGATTTTTTAGTAAATGTTGCATACTTTGCAAGCAGCGTTAGTGTGTGCTGGCCGCGCACATGCACACACGCACACGCCACACACACTCCAGCATATGTATTGTGAACAGCCATTATTTTCATCCTAAGATTGGTCATTAAACCTGTTTTTTTTCCATCTGTGAAATCAGGAACATTTGTACTTAAAACCATGCTGCATGAGTCAGGTAGGCAGACACCGACAAAATGTGTTGGAAGAATTTCCCTTTTTCAGCACTTGAGTTGGATAGATTCCCCGCTTCAGTTTCCGCAAACATTTATGAGGCTGCTGAATTACTAACGGTGGCTGAGGAGGCATGGAAAGGTGGTTTTAACGTTTCTTTAGCACATTTTGGAAAAATTGGAAGTTTCCGGGAGCTTTTGACGAAGCCTTCCAATATTAATTTTCTCTCGCCACCGTTAAGAGACGCAATGCCTTTGAAACTGTCTCTCTTTTTTACACGCCATCTAAATTAAATGCCTCTGAAGTTCAGAGGTTTTCACAGTGCTTTTGAGGTAGTTGGTTTTCTAAGACAAATTTCAGAGGATTCGCCCTGTTTATCTCCTGCAAGGAAACGAAAACAGCAAAACAGACTTACTGTTTGTAGTCCAGTACATGTCTGTCAGAAACAGGAAGTGGAGGGCACTCTGTTCAGGCTTTTATTTTCATTTCACCACCTCCAGGACCAGTGTCTCACCAACCAGCTATCCATTGAAATTTACACTTTCTTGCAATTTTGCAGTGCCAGTTTTCCATCCAAAAAAAATACATACTGAATTGCAT
>NC_056523.1:209097208-209097591 GCF_019175285.1 Sceloporus undulatus
GTGTGAAACTGCATTAATTCTTCAGTGTAGATGCAGCTCAACTCAAAGAAATAAATCTCTGTATTACCCCTAAATTATGGAGAGGGATGGGCAGGGAAGAGGCTCATCCAAACCGTCTGTGGATTGAATGTTCGTCTTCCAAGCACTGGAATGAATATTTGAAACAAATGTGCAAGTTTGTCTCAAGGAACTCATTTTCTAAAACACATTTTTAGAAAGCAAAAATAGCTAAACTAAGACTAGCTGCCTTTATTAAATTCTTTTGTCTATTCTTATTTTTGTCTGGATTCTTAGGGGTTATTCCTACATCTCAATTCTCTCTAAATCCTTGCCAACTCCCAAATCCATCCCACAACAATAATTTAGAAATGAAAATGCCGCTT
>NC_056523.1:209097691-209175593 GCF_019175285.1 Sceloporus undulatus
TCCTTCCTGAATTGGGCCAGGGTGGAAGATGAGCGGAGCTCAGTGGGCAGTGTGTTCCAAAGGGCTGGGGCAGCCGTGGAAAATGTCCTCCACGTGGTGGAGGCTAACCTTGCCCCAGGCACCTTCAGTAATTGCTGCCCAGATGTTCTGAGGGTGCGAGGCGGAATGTACGGGGAAAGGCGGTCCTTTAGGTATCCTGGGCCCAAGCCATTTAGGGCTTTATAGGTAATAACCAACACCTTATATTGTGCTCGGAAGTGAATGATAAGAATTATTAAATTCTTTTGTCTATTCTTATTTTTGTCTGGATTCTTAGGGGTTATTCCTACATCTCAATTCTCTCTAAATCCTTGCCAACTCCCAAATCCATCCCACAACAATAATTTAGAAATGAAAATGCCGCTTTCCCCCTTTTGCGACATTCATATGGAAATAGCCTGTTTAGATCATATTTTGCATCCTCTTATTAGCTCCCACAAAGTACACTGTCTAAGTGGTTGTTTAAATCAAATGTAATCCTCCATGGACCACTAATAAAGTAGCAGGAAAAACACTGCTGGTGAAGATACACATGCTAATTACAATATATAAATAGTCACTTTCATAAAGAAATCTTGTCATATAATTAAATGCTTGTAGGTGGGAATATACCCCAAGTGGCCATATAAACAGGCATGCCATAAATCTGGATTACTCCAAATGCATATATATTATAGCAAAAATGCATTTTTAAAACAACTTGATTAGCTGAGCTTGGAGAACATCTGTCTTTGTGTGTGTGTGTGTGGTATACTTGGTAATTCTTAATGAAAAGCTTATGCAGATGAATGTGCAAAAGAATGCAGCAAAATACCAAGGAAGTCCTGTAACTGATTTGAGTAATGTGAATGGGTGATGAGAGGGAGAAGCAGATGTGAATGGCTTACTGCTCACCTGAATGAATACAAATAATCTGGGATTACAATAAGAGAAAGCTAATGTTGCCATTTTGGAAGTGGTCCTCTTTAAATGAAGCTAAAACAGCTAAGGAATGAAAAAAAATTAGCAGCCAAAGTGTTTTGGTAAGGCTAGTACAATTCCTCAAGGGGGTTCCACACAGCACTAGGTTGTGACCAGGTTTAACCCAAAGGAAGTACAAAGCCAATTTAGAGATTCCTTTTGGAAATATGGGTTTGAGAATTTGGAAAATATCCCATAGTGTGAAAAATTTCATGGCTGTTAACTCCTTTTCAGTGGTTTGTCTCGATGTGCCAAGGTATTCTTTCTCAGAAGTATGTGATTTTTTTTTTAACATTTCTGATATTAGTACAGCGATTGCCAAACTTTAGCCTTCCAGGTGTTTTGGACTTCAGCTTCCAGAATCCCACATCATTGTCCAAGATGACTGAAACGTCTAAGAGCTGAAATCCAAAACACCTGGAGAATCAGAGTTTGGGAATCACTTAGTACATGTTTCCAATCAATCATTCTCTTTACATGCATCCATCCTTTTCCTATTAGAGCCCTGGGAGTAGCTACACAAAGCTTTCTGCATGCTTCTAACCATATATTACATGGTCTTTCAAGCCTTCCTTTTATCTAACTGTACATAGTAGTGCATGGATATGGATGATCATTGTAACCAGGCAGCTAAGCCATGTGAACCCAGCAACTCAGAGGTGTTTGGGGCCACACAAAAACTTCTGATACAAACTGAGCATTGATTTAGGTTAAAATTTGCTAAATTGAAACACCAGAAGCATAACAAAAAGTTTCATATAACATATAAAACATAATGCAGAAAGTTCTGTGTATCACAGAATGTATGTGTTACTGAGAGCCTAGAGACAGCCCAGTCCCAGGCAGAATGCCAACTGTATACAAAGATATGAGAACATCAACAATTCTTTGACTCAGAACAACAACAAGAAAAAACACACAATAAAATCATTAAAAGCAATTAAAATCATCACATAAAACAATATAAAATTATTTAAAAAACATAAGATTATTTAATTTCAATAATGCTTGTTTGTCTTTTTGGAAAGTTAGTCTTCATGAGATGTTCTAAAGATTCAACCCATTTATTTGTGTAAAATTTACTGAGCAAGTGCCTCTTAACAGATACAGTCTCCATTCTGCTCAAAGGACTAACATCCTGGGAAATGTCTTTTGTCTGAACACTACATTATTTATTATTATTATTATTAAACTTTATTTCTAAAGCGCTGTAATTATATACAGCGCTGTACAAAGTCGGTAAACTTAAAGAGTATATAAAAGCCTGCCCAAGGCATACACTCTAAGATAGTAACAATTAAAAAGAGGAATAGATAAAATTACCATATAGAAAAGAAAAAACAAATTAAAAACATAAGAACATTAACTGCTAACTTGCACTGAGGCATGTTTTCTTTTTTCCAGAATGATTCTTCTTAACCCAGATTGATTTCATAAACAGCATGGCATTAAGTTTCTTTTGCCTTAGTATCCTGATGTTTTCTGCATTCTTATTGCAGACATCACACAGAGCAACTCAAACATGATTTACATGTCAACAAAGCGATCTATGTGTGATCATGCATGCTGTGATTCTGACCTTCTATAGAAATTGCCTTTAAAAACATTTTGGCAAAATTAAAAGGTTATATTTAAAACATTTTTTGCAGTTCCCCATGACATTTATACTGGCATCCATTTTCTACATAGACTTCTTTGAAACTAAGGTAAGGAGTCATTGTTTTTCATTTGTGTGGCAAGCTCTCATCAAAATGTTGCCCCAATTGCCTCCATTTCACAACACTCTGACTCCTATTGTGTTTAAAACCACATATTTCCCTGGTCCCCTCTCAATGTCAGCATATCCCACTGACAGGGAAACATGATGGTTTTTCCATCGAAGTTGTATTTCTGTTACTATCAGCTGATAAGAATGAATGTATACTGCAAACCAAGATATAGTGACACAAGCATGGTCTCAGCAGGGAATTAGCTGACAAAGAGGGAAGGTTGGGAAGAGGGGAGAGAAGCTGGGTGTTTTAAAAGCAAGCGAAAGACAGGCAGAACATAATTTGGACTGTCCCTGCCAAAACAGGACAGCTGAAGGATATGAACAAGCCACTTCTACCACTAAACTCTGGCTTCTCTGATAAAACTTAAAAGCTTTTGTAACATTGTTAGTAAGCACATGGTCACCATGAGTAAACAGGTGACTTGAAGGCATATGCACACACACTTCAGTACCAGTGCAATCCTCTACATGTTAACTCAGGGGTAAATCCCATTGTATTTAGTGGTTCTTTTTTTTTTTCCTGATAAGCCCATAGGGCAAAGGTTTGTTTTTTTTTGAAAGAAAGTCAAAATGTCAAAACTAAATATGGATGGTTTTTGCCAGCTTCTGCCTCTATTTTTTCCCTTTTATTTATAGAAATGTAGGAAAGCTGGCTTAAATTTTAAGCAGTCTCTTGCACAGTAAAGAGTTGCCTTTGTGTGCCTTTGAAGCCTTAGGAAAACAGTATTTTTATCTTTAAGGGAAGTCCGTTATCTTTCTCAGTCAGTAACCTTGGCTTCCAGAGTTCATTTTTCATAACTATTTCTAGGGCAGGGAACCGTCTGACTAAAAGATTGTATGTACAGCACTGTGTAAATTTACAGCGCTTTATAAATAAAGGATAATAATAATAATAATAATAATAATAATAATAATAATAATAATATAAAGCTTTGGAAATCAGAATAAATGTTCAAGACATTTTTGTGAGATATTCAGACTCTTAGGGCCTAAACAGACCGTCGATAAACACTGGCATTGGGGCAGAATGGGGGCATGGCGACTGCATGCCGTGTGTCCTGAATCCACTCCTATGCCAGCATGATGCTGTGCGAAAGAGTCACAGGAGAATTGTGGTGGTGGCAGCTAGTGCGCCCTTTTTGTGGCTTCTTTTTTTGCCACAGAATTGCCAGGTTGGGGACGCAACATGCAGTTGCTGCGTCCCCGACCCAGGACTTCCAGGGGTAATGTGGAACCGCTTCTTAGGCGTGGTCTTTTTAGCCCCTTAGTCAATTCAAGTAGAAGCTAGCAAAATTTCCCCTACTTCATTATGGCCTTAGTGACTATACTAAAGGCCTTGTGTAGTCAGCCAGCTATCAAAGAGGCCATAAGAAATCTTTATGTATCATTCACCATTCACCAGTAGTTTTACCTCCCCATTCTAAACATACACTGCTTGAGATGGCTTAAAATAATGATCCATCTATATCTCTTATCCATCCGGCAGGCAATTTCTTAAGAATCTTTTACAAAATTTGTAAAAGTCTGCCTTTGCACTACATTTGCACCAAACTACAGCTGATGCATGACAAGAGTCTGAGATGGCAGGCAACTGGAATATAATATTATAAATACCTGTGCCTTCCAGTGCTGTTAGCTCTAGTAGTGTGTGTGTGTGTATATATATATCTTCAGAAGAGGAATCTTCATAGAACTTGTGTGTACTGGTATAAAATACATGCAGACACATTGCTGAGGAGTATCATACAATTTGCCTACCTAAAATGCAGATTTAGTGTCTTGCACTTACCAAAAGTTGCTGCAGGGTGTCATTAGGAGGGTGAACAGAGTACAGACCACATCAGGTGACACCCTAAAGGTGTGACCTTTTTGGAGTCTTATCCCAACATTCAAACTACTGCTGCTACACAACCTATTTTGAGTAAAATATTTAGTTACTTATTTAGCATCTTTATAGTTAAAACTAAAACCTGGAGTTGGTTCACCCCTCCCTATTGAAATGGAAGCCAACAGCCGCCATGAATTATTTGTTGATTCCCAGAACTCTTTTCAGTAGTATACTTCTTTGAGCATGGAAGATATTGTTTGCCTGCACTTGTAAGTCCTGCCTTGGTCAATGCATTTATTTAATTTAAGAGCAAGAATATCAGCCTTCAGTTTTCAGTTCATTGTTGTAGTAATAAATTTCACATCATTACCATAATAGTGATCCATGTTTACTAGACATATGCTACTTGACTTTACAAACAACAAGGAGAACTTCAGACAATGCATAAATTTGAAGTGACTCCAAATCATTGTCTGAAAGCTTGTAACCTTTTAAGTGAAAATGAGTTTCTTGCTGTACTACTCAGGATGTAAATTGTCTCTTTATTGCCCAGGTCACTGTGAATATAAATCAATGTGTGTTAGGAAATAAACCAAACCAAAGAAATACTGCAGCTTCTTACCAGAACAAACCAAAGTGGGCCAATATAGAGTGGAATTAGAATTGAATTTGGAAGATTTAAAGCCTCATTGGTGAATTCCAACTAAAGTAGACAACACATTGGTAAATGTCATTGTTCAGTCTAATTTAGGTGAGGCTAACAACAGGATTCAGGCCTTATAATATATAGATTGGCATTTGAATCCCTGTTTGTTCAGCCATATTTGTGGTACTGAATTAGACTGTTGTACTTTCTTCCCTTGCCAAGAATTCATTTGAAACTTATACACAAAGTGGCTATAACACAATTGTTATAATTGAGAATAGTTGTAACTACAGAAATTGAACGGTGTGTATAGTTGATAATTTGATTCTGTTCGCTATTGACTTACTTAATATGTAAACTGGACAAAAAGAATTTAAGTTTTTAAAAAATGAACGTGGAATAAAGTAAAGCTAACAGGTTTGTCCAATTTGAATGCCTACATCAGCTCCCCACTTTTACCTTGGCATAGAATGGGTGCACAAGGCTATAGTTAACAGCTGAATTCAGCCCTTTTCTTGCTCCCCCCCCCCCCCCCCCCCGCATTTTTATAGAGATATTTATTATATTTACACACATATAAAGTACAATCACCCTTATATATCTAAGAGACGTTCTAAGAAGGGATTCCAACATACTGCAATGAGAACAGGTTTAAATTAATTAATGCAATAGAACATTAATCAAATAGTCTCAAGTTCTAATTCAACAAGAAATGTCTAATGGTTTTTTGCTGTAGCTTTCATATTAGGGCAATTAATATCAGATATCTCAGCCAGACAAGCATATTGTGCATAGTTAAATTATACCTTGAAATCTTTACTCCTGAGACATACTAATGCCAAAGGGCATGAATATTAAAAATGATTATGAGATATCCAGTCTAGACCCAACAGCAAAAGCATATTTCTCATTAGAGGGCTTATGGGTTAATGGATTGCATTTGTGTATTTAAATCCTACTGAAGTCATTGGACCTTAAGGCTGAAACACAGGGGTGAAACAGACCACTTTGAAGGAGCAGCTTGAAGCCACCCCTGACAAAGCCAGATTAGGGCCATGGGGGCCACACACCACAACCCCAAACTGCTGTGGCACCAGCAGTGAGCGGTTTTCAGTAGTTCCTTTTTCAACCACAGAAAAGCCACCTTTAGTGGCTCTTCTGCGCCTCTGCAGCAGCTTTCCGGCATGTTGGGGGCTTGCGGCCTGTAACCACCATGCTCCCAAGATGTCCAGAAGCTGGCCCATGTGTGGGCAGCCTGGCAGCTGGAAGCCAGCTTCCAAGCAGCTTCAGAGGATGTGGCATCAAAATGCCATGCTCTGAAGCTGCCCAGATGGCAGTGCAAAGGGGCAGTCTGTTTTAACCCATAGTTAATGCTATAAAGGTATGCAGCTATCTAATATATTAAAATTTCTTAATATGTTTATAACCAGTATACAGTTTTTCAACGTAAGATACATCATGGTGTTTTCAATGGAAGAAGAATTAGAAGTATTTTTGTGAAAACTATTAATCTGCTTATTTGGCATTTTCTCATCTGTATGGGTGTCATTCTGGCTGATGGCAGAGTATACAATGTATGCTGCAAGCCAAATGCTGCTCCTTTTTGCACCAGAAAACTGCGCACCTTTTCCACCACCACCGTGGCTTTTTGGCACTTCTACAATGTGCAGCGTCTAAACACCATGTTGCTGCAGCACCAAAAAGCTTCCCCCAGTGGAGTGGCATAACACCCTGAAGGGTGGCATCGGGATGTGCATCTTGCATACACCATGCCCCCACGCAGTTGTGAAGCTGTCATATTGTGCTAGTCTGTACCAGCCCTTGGATCATTATTATTAGTATTAGTAACTGTTTCATGTTTATATTGCATGTTACTCTCAAGGAGTTTAGGTACAGCATGTATTTGTGATAACTTTCTGTTTGTTGGCTTTCCCCACATCTTTCTTCTGCCTGTTGTTTTAACTCTGCTTGAGAAATCCCCTTTTGTCCCTCACATTTCCCAGTAAAAACATTGTTGTACATTATCCTATCAGTGACTGAATACTACAGATCATTCCCCCATATCTGCTTTTAACAGTTACTTCCACAGGACACATGAACATTTACTTGCTAGTGTACATTACTACTTTACCACATTATCACATTACCACTCCTCATACCACTTGGGGGCTTATGATTACTGGCATGACATCACCCATCACCTCAACCCCTGGCAGGGTTACATAATGGTTCTGTTCGTTGCAAAGTCAAGTGACCATGCAGCCTGATAAATGTTATATCCTGGTCCCAGGAATGCCTTATAGTATAATGATGATTGTTTTCTTGGCAAGATTTGTTCTGAGGAGGCTTGCCATGGCCTTCCCCTGAGTCTGAGACCATGTGACATGCCCAAGATCACCAAGTGCGAATCGAATCTTGGTCAGAGCCAGAATCCAGCACTCAAACCGTTGAACCATGCTGGCAGGAAAAGTTTGCTACTACTTTACTCCACTGAGAACAATGGAGCTCAGTCCAGTTATATTTACATTGTTCAAGAGCTCCAATTAGACTCCTGAATCACTCTACTAAAATATGTTGTCTAACTCTCTCAAGATACTGATTTGCTATATATTTAGGGTTTTGTTATTGTCATTACCGTAAACATAATTCTACTTGCCTGTTAAATATTTGATGAACACACACAGCAGAAATCTCAGTGTTTATCATTTATCTTGCATAACGATGTCTTCATATGAAAAAATGCCAAAAAAAGTGTAAGGAAGGAAATAGTCATAGTCTTAAAGAAGAATAACTGTTGGTGATGGACTGGAAAGAAAAAAAATCCAGTGATGGATAATTTCAAAGTAGATGGTGGAATGGAGTTGACAGAATGATTATGTGCACTATATTACAATTATCAAATTGTTCCACAAGCATAGTTACTGATCATCAGCACTTCTACCTGTAGAAGTTCTTGAAGTAATGACTTGAAGCATATTAAAAATAAGATTTGGTGATGTGAGAGGTCTGACAGAGCATTGTTTCTGTTATTTACAGTTAATTATGGGAAAGTGGGTTGGTTGTTTTCAAAGACGGGGGTGAATTGTAATAGTGAAATTGTACTATTGTTAAATAGTAAAAAAACAGGAAAAAGTAGGATTTGGTCTGTGTGAAGTCGAAGGCTTTCATGGCCAGCATCCATAGTTTTTTGTTGGGTTTTTGGGCTATGTGGCCATGTTCTAGAAAAGTTTATTCCTGACATTTTGTTAGCATCTGTGGCTGGCATATTCAGAGAATGTTGGCATAGAAGAGAGCTGGGTGTGTGTGTGTACACACACACACACACACACACACACTGTGTGACTCTGGGTAGGGAGATTAACATGAAATTCCTCCCTACCCAGGGTCACATGGTGTGTGTGTGTGAGTGTGTGTGTGTGTATCCAGCTCTCTTCTATGCCAACATTCTCTGAAGATGCCAGCCACAGATGCTGGTGAAACGTCAGGAATATGGCCACATAGCCCGAAAACCCAATAAAAGTAGGATTTGGTCTGGTCACTGAAACACTAGTTACATTAAAAGGCCATAGTATAACTATATCAACCTCACTGAGGGGTGCATTCTTCATTACATCAGAAAAGGTGGTTTGATATCCATTGAGGCAAGTACTGAAATAAACCAGTTAGTTTTAAAGATGTGCTGGATTCCTTTACACATACCACTTTTCCATTATATGCTGAAATAGACTAATGGCTAACATTTTGAAAACCTGGTAGTTTAAGCAACTAGACAATTCTTATATAGACCACCTTTGCTGATTACATGGGCTGACTACATCTCCTCAAGAACTTTAACACATAAAAAGACTCATGCCAGAACTGGAAAGAATGATTGTTCTATCTTGATATTCATCAATCTGTTCTGCTGCACAGACAGTAACTAATAGTGGTATCATTGGGGGTTCAGGGGTTCACCAGGTGACATTGAGACTGAGGACACCTCTGCTAACCCAGCAGTCATTATGGATTTGGTTTCCTCTCTTTGTTACACTTCCTCATGGTGTGTTATTAAATAGCAAAGCTCTAAACATTCCTAAGAGTTAGTTCTGTTAAAAATAAGAAACACTGCAGTTTTGTTCATTTCCATAAGGAATCTGCTGTGCCGATTAAATTCATTTCTATAATGACTTTCTCATTAAATGATTTTGTACTTCATGATTGCCTTTAAATGTCTTCAGCTGTAAAGAAATTGCTTTGCTCATTACAACAGAAAATAAAAATAAATACATGTAAATAGTATTTAGAAGAAGCACAGGCTGGGATCAATGACTTTGCCAGACAGTGGGATGGATGTATATATTTGAGCTTTGCTGTTATCCCTCTCCACTACAAGCATGCAAATACTTATGTATTTGTGTAGTGGACAGAGTTCTAGGAAGGCTTGTAACATCTGGACTAAATTTCATTTTGGACAAAAAAAAGGTGTCTGTCTGAAGATGTGATTCTTTGTACTGTGTTTAAATGTTTGTGTGCAAAGCAAAAATAAGGGTTAGGCAAAAAGACTCCTAAGACCTTCTTACCCCCCCCCCCCCCTCCTCTTACCCCACCAATTGGGCTTCCTGGACATGTAACCTGAACAAGTGTAGAAAAGCAACTACAGACTGCAAAAGAGTAGCAAAGTAAAGGTAATGGGAAAGGAAAATATTACAGGCCCATTTATTCACTACTTCTTGCCTGTAGTGGTGTCATTTGAAAACTGGATTGATATAGGACAGGAAAGATAAATTAAGTGCCAGTTTTGTACCTTCCTCCATCAGCATCATCATGTGCTGGACTTCACTAGACCTGGGAAGAAGCCTTCAGACTCTGGTGTAGACCAATGGCACAAATAAATAACAACAGTATCTAGTATTGGACCAGGTTAAGCCTGAAGCAAAGCTTAAATCCATCAACTAGAGTGAATGCTTTGATAACTTTTGCTGTGCAAAATTCTTGCATTAATCTATCAGCCCACTCATGGTGTCTCCTGAAACAGGTAGCTTTCCTAAACTGTATGGGACAGTTAGCCTTACCAGCTTCTAAACAGTTCTTCCTAGGTTGATACAGGCCTAACTGTGGAAAGTCCTCAAAGTGAGGCAAGTATTGATACGGATTCCAGGTAAACTGGCAATTTGTGCCAGCCTGTGGGTGGAGTTAGGGCACAGTGTCCGCATGCTGGATGCCCTAACTCGACCCCTAGGGTGCCATTTTGGCTCATGCCTGTCTACATGGCATACGGCTCAGGCACTGCATCTACATGATGCCACGCCACTGTGGCTATGGCACCTCTTGGAGAGTGCAAAAGGAACTACTTTTTCTGGCTCCTTTTTGTGCTCTCCAGAGGCTGGATCAGGGCCATGGTGTGAGGTGGCCATGGCCCTGATCCAGCCAGTAAAGGGACAGTTGTATGCTGCCCATCTGCACAGCCCCTAAGTCTTTCCATAAATCAGGAAGATGCCAACACAATTTTAAATGTAACAAAACATGATCCAGCGATCCATTTGACTGCCTTAGTGCCTCCCCTTGGCTCCACACAGATCTGAGTTTTAATCGGTTGGATGTTGACCAGTTTCACATGGAAGAAAAGTAAAAATATAAAAGAATATAAGAAAGTCCACTCTGGATAGGCCAAAAGGTCTATCTCATATAATGTGCTGTTTGTTACAACGGGTAGGCATGTGCCTCTATGAAACCAATTTGTTTGTTTGTTTAGAGTATTTATACCCTGCTTTTCAGTCACAAAGCCTCTCAAAGCATCTTACAAATTGTTAATTTGACAGTTCTCTACCGTCAATCTTATAATCTAAATAAGACACAACACACAAGGAAAAGGGAATTACAGTGGGGCAGGGGATTATGTCCAGCAGATACTGCCTCTCCTTCTCTCCCTCCAAGGCCAGGGCAATGGCAGTCAGGATGGACAGAGGGACCTTCGTCTGCTTTTTGGCCTAGCCATGATAGCCTAGGCTTACAACTTTCATGATGAGTTATCTATGTTGGAAGTATCTTCTATGCATTTGTTTAATTCCCCTTTAAAGTCATCTAAGTAGGTAGCCACCATCACATCTTGTGTAATGAATTCACAGACTGCTATAGTCAGAAGTACTTCCCTGTGTCTGTCCCTGATTCCCTCCACCACTAACAATTAACTTTCATTGGATAAACCTATTCTGTGAGAAAACCATGCTCTATATACTTTCTCCACGGCAAGCATAATTAATACATAATTATACAGTGGACCCTTGTTATATGCTGGGGTTTGGTTCCAAGATCCCCCGTGTATAACAAAATCTATGTATGCTCAAGTCCCATTAAATATAATGACATAGCAAAATGGTATCCCTTTTAAAAAATGGAAAATCAAGGTTTGATATTTGAAATTTATACTTTTTTGGAACATTTTAAAACGGTATGCTTAAATCCGTGTATACAAAATCCATGTATAAGAAGGGCTGACTGTACACATGTAATATTATCTTCCTCATTCACATTTATTTTAAAATAAAAAATACTGAACATTATAACCTTTCCTCATGCAGGAATTTTTCCAGTCTTCAGAGTGCTTTGGCTACCCTTTCCTGAAGGTTTTCAGCTCATCAGAACTCTTTCTGAGTTGTGGTGACCAAGTGTGGTCATACTATAGATTCATATAAAGGAGCCCTGATGGTGGAGTGGTTAAATGCCAGTAATGCAGCCACTAACTCACAGTTGCAAGGTTGTGAATTCAAAACCAGCCAGGTTGGATTCAGCCTTTCATCCTTCCAAGGTCACTAAAATGAATGCCCAGCTTGCTGGGGGCAACTGGCTTACACATTGTAAACCGCTTCGGGAGTGCTTAAATGCACTGATAAGTGATATAGAAATGTACTTGATATTGCTATATAAAGACATTACAATATTGGAAGCTTTATTTTAAATTTCTTAAACATCAAGATCTTTTTCAAGGTCATTCATCTCTACTTTAGACCACCTTATTCTTCCCTGAGTATAGGGAAGGAATTCAAGGAGAGTGTTGTTTTGTTTGAAAGTGTTGGGGTATCACCATATCTTTTGCATGGAATCAGCATAATGTCAAGTGTGTATTTTATGTGTTAACAATAAATCTTGACAGTTTTTAGCTAACATGCAATACTGGTCCCACATTTTCTGAACACGTGTTCAGAAAAGTGGTCACATTAAGGCCTCAGAATCAGATCCAGGGAAGGATCTTGAGAATAAAGGGACAAATGTTGTGATAGAGCTCCAAGGGTTGGAATTGTATGGCCAGCTTGGAGAGGTGTTCTGTCACACTCTCCAACTCATCTGCATCATGCACTAATTACAGACATACCTGCACTATAGCACTTTAGTTACCTTTGTTCCATGCTACAGAATCCTGAGGTTTGAAATTTGGAGAGGTTTTGTAGAATTCTCTCTTGGAGACAATATTGTGTGTCTGCAGAGAACTCTAGATGGATCAAGAAACAACAATTCCCAGGGTTTCATAGGATGGAGTCATAGCATTTAATGTGCCATGAAAGTGATATAACTATTTATTCCTTCATTCCTTCCTTCATTTATCTCATCTTTCTCCTGGTACAGAGACTCAAGGCAGCTAACCGTAAATTTAAAACCATACAAATTAAAACCCATACAATAACATATAAAATGTATAAAGTTTGAAAAACAATTAAACAATGTATAAAGTAAAAAAAATTAAAATAGTAAAATGTATTTTTAAAAATATTATATACAGATCTTAATATCAGAATCGCACAGCATTTATTTACCCAACTCTTATCAGTTTGCAAAAGCCTGATGGTATAACTATGTTTTGACTTGCTGATGGAAGGAGAGTAAGAACAGGGCCATTCTGACCTCCTTAGGAAAGGAGCTCCAAAATATCAGAGCAATTGGTTGAACATGTAGAGACTTGTAGGGGAGACAGATTTAAGTCAAGATAAGAGAATGACTTAAAATAAGATATGTGAAACAAAAAAGAAAGAAAGAAAGAAAGAATTATATGAATTGGTGAAGGGTTGATTAAAGGAAGTATTAAGTGTATAGTATGAATGTATTGTATTTGTATATTTTTGGGCTTTTTTTGTATTGTATATGTGTTTGTTGTCCATTATGACTGTTATTTGTTTGATGTATGTTTTTATAGATAAATAAATTTTAAAAACAAAAGCAAAATCTTGGAGCAACCACCGGGAAGGTTCTCTCCCTTATTCCCATTAAATAAGTGTGAATGGTTAATGGGACAGAGATAAGAGCCTCTCCAGATGATCTTAGAAGATGACCTTATATTAAACCATAGCCTTGAGCAGACGGTGTAGAAGGAGCGGCCAGCAGCCGCTCCTGCCTTGATCGCTGCATACCATGGGGACCAGAAATTGTGGTCCCGAGGCTGGCCACTGCCATGGTCCCAAACAGACCGTGGCAAGAATCAGATAAAATCCACATCTTTTCTGTCTGTGTTTGGGCTGCCTTAGGTGGCCCTGGCACAGCTTGCACGTGGTTTGGGAGCATGTGTTGTCTAAACTCCACACCCCCAATGTGGCCCAACAGTGGATCTTTTGGCTCATCCGTTTTGTGCTGATATTTGCCATTTCAGTACCTATTTTCATAGCCTGAAGAGATCGTTCTAGAGACCCTCACAATCTCCTCTTCCACTCAAATGTGATTTTTCATATATTGTTGGCACTTTTCCATACATACACATTAAATCTGATGAATTACTCAATTTGCTTCAACAGTACATATATAACTTTGGATCATGAGTGCCACTCTAGCACAAGGACTATTTCCCTCTGGTCAGGAATAGGGATAGAAAGAATATCCAAAAATGTTTGGGAAATGATCAAAAAATGTTTGGGAAATGATCAAAAAATGTATTCTTGAGAAACCTTGATGAGAAGAATCCTGATCATAATTTTCAGTTAATGGCTTATTCTTCACAAAATTCACACATGAGGTTTTTTTTTTTTTTTGTATTTGTGCGTGCAGAAAAAAAACATTTTCTGTACATGAAAGAGAAATTCCTGCACATTCTTCTTTGCTGAAAAATGTTGCTTCCCACACAAAAATGTTATTTTCTGCACACAAAAAAGACATACAAATTGTGTATAAAGCAAGTCTTCATCTACAGCTTTTTCTGCAAGGAAAAGGATATATCTGCCCCAAAATGTTATTTTCTGTTCAAGACACACTGTCTCCTGTGCAGAAAAAATGCTTTTCCTGTTCAAAGCCTGTACTCATGATTTTTGCACAGAATAAATCCTGAAGTGCAAATAGTCTTTGGAAGATTTTGAAGACTTTTCTTCAGCAGACTGAAAATTCTAAAGTTATTCATTCCTTCCTTTGAGAATAAAATTAGTGAGCAATTACATCCCTAATAAGGAGAGTCAACTATTCTGTGGCATGGTCATTTAGGGCAATTGTACTCAGCCTCTGGCCTTCAAGCTGTTAGGATTTCAACTCCTAATCACTTGGTATGCAGACTGGAGTTTCTGTACCACACTCAGCACTTGGTCCAGTCTTGGCCACCGGAATGGAGCTTATCCATCTTTTGCTTCCTATTACATAATCTGTTTGGGTTTTGCACTGGCTGTTGATGTCCATGTGTATATTCTTCTCTGTGGTTGTATGAAAAAGGTATTTCAAATTAATAAGTTGTTGGCTTTACAAACATCTGTCAGACTCTCACCCGCTTCATTTCTTTTGCCTAATCCGAATCTGCATACTGTTTTTAATTCTTCTTTGCTTCCCGCTTCAGCATTACAGTTTTCTATGATCAGTTTGACATCCTGTGTTGATGTGTTACCTGTTTCTTTCTGGACTCCTTCATAGAATCTCTCAATTTCTTCATCCTCTTCCTCTGTGATTTGTCATATACTTGGATTATGCTGATATTTATAGCTTTTCCATGGAGCCTTATTGGCATGATTCATTCTGACTTTGTGTTATATCCTTTGACTGCATTTCCACACCTGTTCTTAGCAAGAAGGCCACCCTATTTCTTCTTGTCACCTCATTTCCTGAGTAGAATACTGTGTCTGAGGGAAAAAGCAGACAGCCAATAAAGAGTGGCCTTTGGCTGCTCCAGCTGCGATCGCACCAGGACTGTGGTGATCACACAGACTGCTTCCAAAGCAGGCCATCAGCACAGTCCTAAGCCAGCCACTGCCAGGAGCTGGATTAACTCTGTTCCTTTTTGGACTGGGTTTTAGCTCCCTGGTGTGGCCTTGGTGCAGCTTCTGGCACTTTGGGGACATGCATCATCTAAACGCCACACCCCCAAAGTGGCCAGAAGCCGCTTTATTTGGCCCATGCATTTCAGGCCTGAGTCAAAGTAACCCACTTCTGTCCATTTTCTTTTGGTCATCCTCAGCACTACTATCATGCATTCCATTTCTTTTTTAACTATTTCCAGCTTCCCCCAGTTCACGCTTCTCACATTCCACATTCCTATAATATATGTGGTGCTTCTTTAGACAGCGTTTGCATTATTGAATGTGTGTGCTACTTGTCTTACCATCTTTTGGTTTTTTCCCCCCTATGCCCTTGGCTCATCTGTCTAAGGTCATTTACTTGTTGTTCTTTCCTTTGACAGTTTGTGTTCTGGTCCTGCCTGTGTCTCACTTGGGGTTGTATCCTCATAGGATTTTCTTGATGATGGGGTCATGCAGGGACGATCACCCTAGACACCATGTGCTCAGTGCTAACATGTGATAGCTATGGCGTCACTGGTGTTCTCTCAACATCAGTGTTAAAGAGGTCATGGGTATGAGTTTGCAAGACCTAAACAGAGCAGCTGAGGATAAAGCATCTTGGAGATGGCTCATCCATAGGGTCACCATGAATTGGGATCGAGTCAAAGGTGGTTAACACCAACATGAGTAGTAGTTCCTGCCTAGTGTGACTTTATGCTCCCTTTAACACAACTAGAATACCAACCCTGTTTCATTGTTTCCCAATTTTCCCATACAGCAGGGTAGGGCACCTTGCAACCATTCAGATATTCTTTCAACATCTATCAACCCTTACTTTGAACTAGGCTGGATAAGGCTTATTGGTTTTGCCATGCAGGAACTTCTGGAAGGCCAAATGTTGCCCATCTTTGCCACAGTGAAAACTACATCCCACAGACTATCTCTATCCTGCCAGGCTTCTTTTGCTGTTCAGTCCCTATTGCTTTACAGCCAATCACTCCATTTTGCTTGATCAGACTTCTAGTAGTAATCTGATGGCACCTTTACATGGTGATCTGTTCCAAGTATCTCTGTTTGACCATGGTTCTTTGGCTGTCTATCATACCCTACTGAATGCATGTTGTGTACTTCTATTTCTTCCCCATTTGGATGATCAGAAATATTTATGCTCTGACTTGGATGCTCTTCCCTCCTGTGAGCTTTATATCCCAGGCTGAAAAGCTAAACAATAAAATGACAATTTAAAGAAATAAGTTAAGATTTGTAGAAAACCTTTGTAGGATTGTGCTGCAGGTGCCTCAAGCTCTTTCAGTCAGTATAATAAAACTGAATGCATTTTTCATTGTTGACACATCTGTACAGAGACACATTGAGCCTTCACCTCATACAGCGGTACTGTGTGAAATCCAGTTTCAAGCCACACTGCACACATACACTCGATTAGTTAACTGTTCCTTAAAAAACCATAGATATTTCATTTTAGGCATCTCAACAGTTTTCTATATTGCATTGTTCACCTCTTCCATCCTTCAAACACACAATACACTGCTATGTGACTTCCTTCTTCAAATGAATTCCAGAAAAGAATTATCCTGGATCAAGGAGAAAGATATTCTCCATGTGCCACACTTTAGCCAGTATTGTCATGATTAACTTTTTCTATTTCTTTTTTTTTCTCAGTGAGGTTCCACTTTCCACCTTATTTGCAGTCTATCGGTGTAACCTGCTATGGTAGATTGCAGCTACCTTGCAGGAAAAAAACCCACGGGGGGAACAAAATGCAGACATTATCCCTTAATAGGAATGCTGCCCCCTCATTAAATTTTCCCTCACTTCCCAAATTCCCAGCATTGCAGTAACTTAACATTTCACCTGAGCATGCAAAATTGTAGTTTAGACATCCAAAGAAACAGGGGAGATGAAACTATCAGGGGAATATCAAGGTAGCAAATGTAAATGTTCTAGGTGTGACCAGATTTCAATGTCTCATTTTCTACAATGACAGAAATTTGGGAACTGAAGGAAAATTTCATCTGTAGGGGCATAAATCCTATTTAGGGTTACAATGCCCTCATTCCTCCCCCCCACACCATAGCTACAAACGTGGCTACCCTCCCTCTTCTTCCTTGGTGGCAGTTATATTTCTTTCTTGTTTTTCCCTGCTAGTTTCCTCCTAATAGATCTTCCAAGCAATGCTTTATTCACTCCCAGAAAAGGTTTTGATTTGACTTCCAGCTTAGTTGGTAGCCAGGATGGCCAGGGCAGTCATATTTCCATGCCCTCCCAATCATGGAAGAAAGAAACTATTTTAGATGGCTTGCTTATGTAGTAGTCTGAAAAAGCTTTCAGTAATAAAATATGGGTCACCAAACCTAGACCTCACCTCTGCCTAGTGACCACATGGTCTGAGGTTGGTATGAGCTGAAGTCCACCAACATCTGGTCATCCACAGTATTTCTACCCAAATGCAGATCCTACAAGCTTTTCACATGGCGGCATACACAGCAAGACACAACACGCATGTCCAAGACATCAAAATGGTAACATGGGGCAGAAGTACAAATAACGGCAGGACAAAATCTAGTGCTATAGAAACACAAGCTGAAACCAATACATTTTAAGGCCTTTTTTTGAAGGCCTACACAGTTTGCATTCAGTTCAGCTGGAAGAGATCTCAGAAATTTTATTTTATAAACAATAAATTCAGTGACCTAAATCTGTTAGTCTCAACTAGAGCACAACCCTCATGAATCAGTTGTGACTTAATATGTCAGCAGTTACCTAAATTTCATTTATTCAATGGGTCTATTCTAGTTGTGGAATAACAATGGATTTAAGCCAACATTTATCTTAGCTGCTTATATCAACTACCTTTTAGTAGTGTGTAACTGAGGGATGAAACAGACAGCCTCTTTGAGCTAGCTTGGGGGCAGCATCAGAGTGTGGCATTTAAACGCTGCATGCTTTGACAATGCCCCCAAGCTGGCATCATGCTGCCCACCTGACCACAGCAGCCAGCTTTGCAGTGCTCTAGTGGCATGCAAAGCTGCAACAGTGGTGGAAAAGCCAGCTTTTTGCCAGGTCAAAAAAGAGTGGATTTTGCCGCCTCTTTTTGGGTCGGCAAAAAGCCAGATCAGGGCAATAGTGTGCACTTGCCATGGCCCCAATTTGGCTTTCTCTGGAATTGCTTAAAGCCACCCCTTCAGGGCTGTCTGTTTCAGCCTTGAGACAGGCAGAGGTGAAACATTTCTCCCACTTCTCAGAAATCACCTTCTTTACTTCTTTTAAAAATATATAGGTTTGTCAACTTCCTGGCTGCTCATAATTGTCTCTCCTTATCTGATAGTTGGCATTTAGCTGAAATGCATTGACTATTTCTCTACAGAAGTGAATAGCATTTCATTTTTTTTAAAAAAAAGAGACAAAACTAGCAACTTCTGTATTTGAGTTGATCAAAATAAAATTTTGCATGCACATTGCATCTATACACCAAAATAATTTCCATATGAATTAATCATTATTAATATCAAATATGATTTGTTATGATTGTATTCAGCAAGAACATTAAAGGAAGTGTCTGCTTTTCCTCATTTTTCTCTGGCATACATTGACAAAAAAATTCCAGTTATAGTAACAGGATGATAAATTGCAAAGGACTCTTTGATCAGTACTAATAAACATTATGAATATTGTTTTAATTTTGCTCTTTTGGTTTGTTCCTAATATGTCAAACCAGTAAAAATTCAGTTCTTTCCGTTTTCAAAAACAAGTTCTCAACTGTATGTTAAAAATATAATCTTAATAGCTCTGAAATAAACTTCCACAGAAGACATAAATAAAAATCACTCTGCAAAATTTGTCTGAATGTTTTCATGATTTCTGGAGTTCCCAGAAGAGCCATGAAATAACATGAAGTCTGGGATATATGGAAGATACAGAAAGGCATCCAGGATGTCAATATACATGTAGAGTGAGGTTTTGAAGAGAACTATTGTTCATCTCCCATTTGTTCTAAATTTAGATTATAATTTTTCTGCAGTAAGTACTTGGTTCTGCTACACTATAAAATGCCATGGACATTGATGGTTGTTGCTATTTGCCAGTTTATGGTGACACTATGAATAAGAGACTGCTAAGATCTCTGGACATCAAATGCCCTGTTAGATCTTGCATACTCAGGATTGTGACTTTCTAGAGAAAACCAGCCTGCCTGTAGTATTGTCTCCATTTTTTTCCATACTACTTTTCAGTTTACCAAGCATTATCATCTTTTCCAGTGAGTCATGTCATCTCATGAAATGCTGAAAATCTGATAGCCTCTGTTTAATCATCTCCACTTCTAATGAGAGTTCAAACTTGATTTGTTCTAAGACACATTCATTTGTCTTTTTAGTGGTCCATGTCTTTTTAGGAGTCTGTAGAACTCTCTTCCAGCATTGCATTTCAAATAAGTTGATTTCCTTCCTGTCCGCTTTCTCCACTGTCCAGTTTAAACAGCCACATGTAGAAATGTTTTGGATGAGAAATCAGCACTGGTGGTACTATAAATCAAAACAAGATACCTTGTGGCAGTAATGATTAATTGACTACAAACTGTGGAAGGGTGGATATAAGATTCAGAAGCAGAAGGCTATTGTGTGATTATTCATGATGCCAACTTAAAACACATTGATTTGGCAGTCCCTGCTAAAACATATCCAGTAAACAGATGGTTGACTTCATTGTTGCTTTACTCCACTCCTTTCCTCCCTCATCCCTCCTCCATCCTGTGAGTTCTCAGATAAATTAACTAAAATTTAAGGAAACATTCCCCTCTTTCTTTCCTTATTTTATTCTTCTTTCTTTTTATTCTTCTTTTCATTCTCCTCTTCTTTTTGCATACAGACTTTTTTAAAAAAAACAACAATTCAAATTGTTCATGAGACTTTGGTTCTAACACAGACTTTCCTTCAGCTCCCTACCTTGCAAAGATAGTTTTGTGAATAGTAATTGGAAAATAAGCATGAGTTTATTCAGCGAACTTTATTGCTGATGTATGTGGTTGTGTGCAAAGCCCATTGTTAGAGTGAAAGATGTGCTAAAATTAGGAAAAATGCATACCCCTTAATGTTTCATTTGACCCTGGCACTCTAACGAAGGAAAATAATGTGCTTCGAAAAATATGTGTCTTTCAATACTTGGAGGGGTGGGGTCTGTGAAAAACATGATACAAATATCCCCCACCACTGCATAAGGGATATGGAAAAAGAACTGGAGCAACTCCTTAATCTCTGGATAATCCAGTTCTCATTTTCTGAATAATCTCTGGATAAACTACTCCTTAATCTCTAGACAGTCTACACTAGAATAGCAATGATTTCTCATTCATAATTTAACTACAGCAGCAATACAATATCCTCCCCACCCATCCAAAATTTACTGTTGAAGGGTGTATCCACACTGCAGAATAAAACAGTCTGACACGAATTTAACTGCCATGATGCAATGTTATAGAATTCTGGGATTTGTAGTTTTTTCTGAGATATTTAGACTTCTCTGTCAAAGAGCACTAGTGCTCCCACCAAATTACAAACCCCCAGAATTCCATAGCATCAGCCATGGAAGTTAAAGTGGTGTCAAACTGCTTTATTTCTGCAGTGTAACAACAGCTGAAATAAAGGAAGCATGGAGAAGTTCATTGCCCCTGCATTACACCACTGTGCAAATGTAAACTTATCAAAATGCTTGTTTTATATTGTCCTGTCTCCATAATAGTCAATGCTATGGTGAGTGCAATGAAATTGCTGCAGAAATATTGTTGGTGGCACTCAAGTGCTGATTTCAGCTACCTATAATGTTTGTTGTTGCTTATTGTTGCTGTGTGCTTTCACATTATTTTTGACTTATGGCACCCCTGTCATGGGGTTTCCTTGGCAAAGACTAGATCAGAAGGGGTTTGCCATTGCTATCCTCTAGGTTTTAGAGAGTATGACTTCCCCAAGATGACCCAGTGGGTTTCCATGGCCAAGCAGGGACTCAAACCCTGGTCTCCAGAGTCATAGTCCAATGCTGAAACCACTACACTGCACTGACTCGGAGCTAAACAACAGGTACGTTTGTATTGCTAACCATAAACTGTTGCCATTTAAAAACCAACCATTTGTGCCGCAGCACAGGTTTTTTCCCCATGAATATTTTATGAAGCAAAATGAAATGCAACTCATATTTTAGAAAATATGACTTAAGCATCAAATAAGTTTATTACAGGGATGTTTGTGTTCAGGCATCCTTATAAAATAAAAATAATATTTTTAAAATAAGGATACTGAGCAAACTCTCCTGGGTGCTAAACTCTATTTTGGACTGGTAAATCATTGCAATTCTAATTAAGATACAGGTATTTCTCCTACCGCAGTCTATCATGCTCAATTGTTTTATGCATAATACCATCCCAGGGCTATAACAATTTATTGTATTTTCATGGTGTGAGTGAACCTCGATACAGGATTTCTTTCTGCAATGCATTTCTCCTTCTGCTCATTAATTTTCCTTCTGTTCACTGTATTAAGTCACAGTATCATGCATTACACTTGGATCAATTTAATGCAAACATATCACTGTTTATTTGTTTTGTGTGATTCTGTTTCTAATGTTCCTAAAATTATTGCTTATTTCCTCATAGTTACCATTTGAATGAGTTTCAATTTCTTCATTTCAATTTGCTTTAATTTCCTCATTTCAACATATAGCTCATATTGCAGTTAGGATTTGTAATTTATATTGGATAGAAAAACACTTCTATCATATCCAGTGTCCATTCTCCAGTTCTGGAGGGAAGACAGAATTATGCCAATTATGAGAAACTATCCAGCCCCCTTCGTATTCTTTTATGATTTCATAATGCATGTGTTAGTACAGTTATTCTCAGATCCTGTGCCACAAATGTGGTTGGTGTATGTGCACTGAAACTTAATTCATTGAGTTGAATATGTTGTTGCTTCTGTTATTGCTGATGTTTTTGTTGTTTTCCAGAATTCCAAAATCCTAAATACTACAAAACCCAAAACTTTTCAAGTTAGAACACAAAAGCATAGTATTTAAAGGTAAAGGTAGTCCCTTGACAAGAATGTTTAGTTGTAACCAACTGTGGGGGTGGTGCTCATTTCCATTATTAAGCCAAAGAGCCAGCGTTGTCTGAGGACTACTCTAACAGTCACATGGCCAGCATGACTTCACTGAATGCTGTTACCTTCCCACCAAGGTGGTACCTATTTATCTACTTGCATTTGCATGCTTTCAAACTGTTAAGTTGACAGAAGCTGGGCCTAGAGACAGGAGCTCACTCCATCATGCAGCACTAGGGCCTCAAACTGCCAACCTTCCGATATTCCGATTGTCAGAATTAGCATCTTAACCACTAAGCCACTGCATCTCTGTACCAGTACTGTGTTTGCAAGGCTTAAGAGAGAGACGCAGCTGGAGAAGATGCAAGGATCTGTGAAAAGGTGGGAATCCATGCCTTCCACCATTTCACAGATTCTCAGTCTCCCCAGCTTCATCTCCTGGACCTCTCAGTGGCTTTCAATACCATTGATCACCCCCCTCTGGGATGGGTCTTGGAGATACTGTTTTACAGTGGCTTCATTCCTTCCTAGAGAGGCGAATTCAAAAGGTGGTGCTGGGGGACTCCTGCTTGACCTCCTTGCCCTTGGCCTGTGGGGTTCCTCAGGGTTCTGTGTTGTCCCATAATGCTATTTAACATATACATGAAACCACTGGGAGTGGTTGTCCGGAGTTTTGGGGTGCGGTGTCATCAATATGCAGATGACACTCAATTCTACTACTCCTTCCCACCTCAATCCAAGGAGGCTGTTCTGGTCCTAAACCAGTGTCTGTCATCAGGAATGGACTGGATGAGGGCAAAAAGTTGAAACATAATCCAGACAAGTTGGAAGGCAGATCAGGGAATAGGGATACAGCCTGTGTTAGATGGGGGTCACACTCCCCCTGATGACACAGGTTCTCAGTTTGGGGGTACTCCTGGACTCAGCTTTGAACCTGGAGGCCTAGGTCTCTGCAGTGGCCAAGAGTGCTTTTGCACATTTAAAATTTGTGTGCCAGCTGCATCCATTCTTTGAGATGCTGGATCTGGCCACGGTGGTACATGCCTTGGTTACATCCCGTTTGGAATACTCTAACGGGCTCTACATGGGGCTGCCTTTGAAGAGTGTTCAGAAAATTTAGATGTATGAAAAAGCTGCCACCAGGCTGCTAACAGAGGCAGATTAAAGAGACCACACCACGTCCCTGTTGAAACACCTTCATTGGCTGCTAGTTTGTTTCCGGACACAATTCAAGGTGCTGGTTATTACCTGTAAAGCCCTACATTGCTTGGGTCCACACTATTTGGCAGACAGTATCTCCTTTCTTTCATAGTTTAAATATGCCAGATATGTCCTCCCTGCTTTATTTTCACTGAATTCCTTGTAAGCAGCCAGTGAAGTGTTAAATTTGCCCTGGGTTTCAAGTCCAAACTTGAAGGATGATGTCCAAGATGCAGAATTCCAAATTGATTCCACATGTTCGTTAAGATACAGGTTTTTCTCCTACTGCAGTCTATCATGCTCAATTGTTTTATGCATAATAGCATCCCAGGGCTATAACAATTTATTGTATTTTCATGGTGTGAGTGAACCTCGATACAGGATTTCTTTCCGCAATGCATTTCTCCTTCTGCTCATTAATTTCCCTTCTGTCCGCTGTATTAAGTCATAGTATCATGCATTACACTTGGATCCATTACACAATCCAGAGCAGATTCATCACCCAAGTGATATGGGAGACAGCAACCACCACTGCCTTTAACATAGCTAAGCCTTTAAAAAATGAATGACCATCTCAAGATCATTCCATGAGTTTTATGGCTGAATAGGGATTAAAATTTGGCTTTCCCTAATTCAGCACTCTTACTGGTAATTATTAAACCCCAGCTGGGAATTTTGCAGCCTCTGGACTGCAAATGGTCCATGCAGGCCTTTCTGAGGTTCCTTTGCCTCTTCCCCATGTTCATTTTTTTTTAAAATGAAAAGGGGCCTCTGAAAGGCTCTATGGGAAAAATAAGGAGAATACAGTGCGCCCGCGCCATACGTGGGTGCGCCATACGCGGCCTTGAGCGTACGCACTCAAGCCACGGGGCATGCGCGGGGTGGAAGGGGTGGAAGGGGCGGAAGGGGCGACGCGTCCCATTCAATTGAATGGGCGGCGCACCCGTTGCGCCCCGCGCATGCCCGCGCCACTGCGCCGCTGCGCACAAGCCCCATTGTTTCCAATGGGGCTCGAGCATAGGCGGAATTCGCCTTACGCGGAGGGATCCGGAACGGATCCCCCACGTAAGGCGAGGACGGACTGTAGTCAAGAAATCAGAAGACTAAGAATTAGAAGGTCATCTATAAAAGAACTACATAATATCCTCAAGTGTAAATACAAAAGTCAGAATCATCCATGTTACAATATTTTTTTCTGATTTCTATGTATGGTTATGAAAACTGGACAGTGGAAAAAACAAATAGGAAGAAAATAAAATCATTTGAAATGTATTACCCAATGGGAGTTTGGTTGATACCATGGACAGCTGAAAATCCAAATGAATGGGCCCTAGAGCAAATAAAGGTTGAACTTTCACTAGAAGACAAGATGGTTAAATTTAGGTTGTTGCATTTTAGATTTTGTGAGGAAGAGAGGAAGACCACATGAGAGGTGGATTGGTTCAGCCTAGGAAACTACAGCCCTGAGTTTGCAAGACCTCAGCTGGACAAATGATGACTGGGGCTCTTGAAAGTCTCTCATTTATAGTGTCACTATAACACAAGTAGATTTGACAGAAAAAAATCAACAACAAAAACAAATTCTATCCCCTCAGTGGTTCTCAATCTTTGGCTCTCCTAGGCGGGATACAAACCGCCGCTTTGCGGCGCTTCCCCGCCGCCGCCGTTTGCTCCGCGCGGGAGCCGCAGCAGCCAAATCGCACGACTTCCGCGCGGAGCAAAAAAGAGGCTCCATTTCAGAGCTTCTTCTTGCGGCACAGTGATGACGTCGCGAAGCGCCGCCGGCGCATTCGCAACGTCATAGGCGCCGCGACACGTCTGGACGCTATGCGTCCAGTACGTAAAGATGGCGGCGCCCATGTAGAAGGGGCGCCGCCATCTTGTACGTATAGGATACGTACTAGGGTTAGGGGGGTGCGGAAGCACCGCCCCTTCCTAACCCTAGTACGTATCCTCTACGTACTATATGGCGGTTTGTATCCCGCGCTAATGTTTTGGACTTCAACTTCCAGAAGTCTCAGCTAGCTTTCCCAAATAATCAGGGATTCTGGGAGCTGAAGTCTAAAATGCCTAGAGGACCTAAGGTTGAGAACCACTGCCCTATACTATCCTTCATCCACCCAACCTGGTACAGCAAACCCAGAAGTACCTGGATTTGCAAGAATTCATGGATTTGCAAGGAATCATGGATAGGCAGAATATACAATGGGTGTGGCTGCCAAACCGTGTAAAATTGCCTGCCCTTGATCTAAATGGATACATTTAATCTAGAAATTGCTTGTCTTCAATGAATTTTAAGTTCATCAGGAC
Organism: Sceloporus undulatus; assembly: GCF_019175285.1. Classification (NCBI taxonomy): domain Eukaryota; kingdom Metazoa; phylum Chordata; class Lepidosauria; order Squamata; family Phrynosomatidae; genus Sceloporus; species Sceloporus undulatus. The sequence continues at coordinate 209,123,760 of NC_056523.1, forward strand.
AGGGACCTATTTTTAACTGTTACTCTATAAAGCAATATTGATACTAAAATTACCTCTCTGACATTTTTCTTCCATATTTTTCTAGATTCACATTCAACAAAGCTATCTCACAGTAGTAATGTAAGAATTTGGAACCATCTGAATGTAATAATTTTGAACTACCTGAATGTTGCAGCTATTGTCATAAATTGGGAGAGCCATTCAGTTGCAGCATGGCTGGGCTTGCTTTTGCTCTTTGGGAATAGTAGCAAGTGAAGAAAGTATGGAAGGTTGTTGGTGATAGTGGGAGGAGAACGTACTTTGCATGCAAATGGTTCCAAGCTCTGTCCCCAATGTTTCTAAGTAGAGCTGGGGGGGAAACAAAAGACAAGAAAACCTTTGCCTGAAACTCATGCTAGTGAATGTGGAAAACCTCAGTTAGATGGACTTCTGGTCTGATTAGGTGAAGAACAGCTTCCAATGTTCTCCTATGGAAACATGACAGCACTATCAGCAAGAAGATAAACCGCTTTGATTCCTCTGTTGTAATCCGCTTTGATTCCTCTGTGAAAAAGCGGAACATTATTATAATTATAATTATTATTAAGATAAGACAACCAACATCATTACTTTTTCATGGACCTACTTCCAAGGCCAAAATACTAGAGGAATACCAACTATGTTTTGAAATGCACTGAGACTGTCTGACAGCTGGAGCAATAAGTGCTTGGAAGAGGAAGATCACATGGAGTAGGACAAAAACCACTAGACACAGAAGCTCCAACTGTCTTACAGCTTAATATTTTCAAGTTTCATGTAGGCTCAGATTACAGCTCCTGGTCATTGACACAACATAGGCACAACTCCTCTTGTGATATTGGAACATCCATGTTCTCCAGATGGCTGTCATTAAAGAAAGGTCATCAGTCCTTTCCCAGCAGTTAGTGAGTGGCAGTCATTGCCCAGTTAACCATCTGCCGTTGGCCTATGATTCATGTTTATATACTCCAGCCTACTTATTGCAATGGCCAGCAAATGTTATTGAACTTTACATGTAAAACCTGTCTTTCCATATGCCCCATTTCTTCTGCATTTCATTCATAATATTATAATAGCACAAATCTTACATAAATCTGTGCCTTCACCAACACAAGTTTTTAAAAGAAAAATCATGCTCAGATAACTCCTTTGCAATCACCACTATTAAGTTATCCTCTGTGTCACTCCTAGTCTCCAAAAGGTGGACAGGAGTACAGAAAGGTTCTCCATAGGGTACCTTAGCTATAGGGCCTGTTTAATAGTTTCAGCATGGGAACAAGCAATGGTTTGATGATAAGTATTACTGACACTGTGCCCTCAAGGGAGGCTGGATAAGGATCACTAGCATTTGCTTGGTGCTAAGTTCATATATCACACCCTCAGACTCTTCCCTTGACCTTACTGATAATGTCACTGCCCTGTCCGGGGGTGAGATGCAACATGGCTTGCCTCTCTGAATATGCTTTCCTACCTGAGGAAATCTTGGGGTGTGACCTTTAGTTCTACAGAGATTACAAACTTCCAGTTGGTTGTAACTTATCCATTCTCCCTCCACAGATGAAATGAAGAAAAGAAGGTCTGAGACTTTGATTTGGTAGTTGGAAAGGAACTATTTCCTGACTGATTCATCTATAGTGCGTTGAAACAACAAAAAAAGATATTCCTTGTTGCTTCCGTGACTCTTTTTTGATGATTTCTAGAGATTTTTGCCCATCAAAATAGTGACATGGAATGAGTTCATAAGGTGGTGTAGTAGAACAGAACTGGCTTTGTGACACAGCAAGCAAAACTAACAGAGTAAAGGCCAGCATATATCTGCTACATGTTTCTATGTTCTTGGAGCACATTCAAAACCCTCAACACCATATTGTTTCCTCTATGTATGCTGAGATTCAAGGAACAACAGACTGTTGGATGCCCCTTGGTGAGGGATGGACCTAAATGAAGTACAGCGTCTTTTCTCCACATTTGATTCTCTACTAAAACCTTTTTTCTCTGTTGGTTCTGCATTCATTTTCACCCACTGATTTCACTGATTATTTTACTGCTAAGATTGAAAGAATTTGTTCCAACCTTGATTCCTTGCATTCTTCTTTTATTCCAGCAACTCAGTCATCTATAACTAGAAAATTCTCTGTTTTTTTTCTTCCGTTTGATTGGGTGAATTATCTAAGCTCTTGAATTCTTCTAAACCGACAACCTGCCCTCTTGATCCTATTCCCTCTTATCTTTTGATTTCTGTTGCCCCCCTCTATTTTACCTTCTCTTCTTTATACTATCAACTTTTCTATGAAGATTATCAAACCAGTGCTTACCTTTAAAATGTTTGGGAAATGTGTGTGTGAAAGCCTGGCACACTTCCTCAATTTCAGGAAATCGTCGGCTCCCCTCCAGCATCACTGAATCATTTGTGGAGAGGCAATTTCCTCTGAATGGAAACTTTGAGTTCAGAGGAAATTCCCTCTCCCTGAATGATTCAATGATGCTGGAGGGGAGCTGTCGGTTCCCTGACATTGAGGAAACATGCCAGGTTTTCACACACATGCATTTACAGGTGATTTACCAGTGCTTAAGCTGGTCTGATAATCTTCTATCTCTAATGGCTCCTTCCCTTCTGCCTTTAAGGATGCTTTAGTTTTGTCATTCTTGAAAAAAACATTCTCTTGATCCATCTTCTCTCTCGAGCTATCAGCCTATCTCACTTCTTCCTTTTCTATCTAACTATTTTAGAACGTGCTGTTTACTTTCACTGCCGGGAGTTTCTTATTGCTGATTCTATTCTTGATCCTTTTCAATCTGGCTTTTTCCCATTGCATTTGACTGTGACTGGTCTAACTAAGATCACTGATGATCTTTTGCTGGCTAAATCTAAAGGTCTTTATTTTATTCTAGTCCTCCTGAATTTCTCTGCATTTGACACCATTGACCATGGTCTTCTGGTGGATTGACTCCTAGACCTGGGTTTTGCACGATCAGTTTTAAATTGGTTTAAATCCTACCTGTCAAACAGATCTTTTGAGATGGTTACAGAAGCTCAGGTTTCTGCCCCTGTTTTATTAGCTGTTGGAGTCTCTTGGGGCTCTGTCTCCAGCCCTTTATACCCTACCCCTGGGAAACCTTATTAGCTCCTACAGCTTTGAATATCACCTGTACACCAACGACACCCAGCTGTACTTCTCTACCCCTGAGATTTCTCCAGGTGTTGAACAGCGGTTATCATCATGTCTTGCTCTGATTTTAAGTGGGTGATTCACCAGTGCATGATGCTCAACATGGCCAAAATTGAGCTACTTGTCTTCCTACCCAAGCCATCTTTGTCAATTACCGTAAATTCTATTCAATCTGTCAGTGAGGCCCGTAGTCTTGGCTTCCTATCTGACTCTCCATTATCGTTCACTCCACAGATCCATTCTTTATAATCTCATCAAAATTCAACTGTTTCTTCTTGTTTCGACAGCAAAGACTTTGGTGCATGAATTGATGATATTGTACCTGGATTATTGAAATTCATTGCTATGTGAAATGCTCAGCGGCTATGATCATCTTCCCTGCCTGTCGCTTTGATCATGTTACCCCTTTGTTGTTATCCCTCTATTGGCTCCCCATTCCTTTCAGTATCTGATATAAAATTCTTCTCCTGACCTTTAAAACCCTTCATGGCTTGGCTCCTTTTTATTTGTCAGCACTCATCTCTCCTTACCACCCTCCATGTTCACTGAGATCTTATGACACCACCAAGGATCTCCTCCTCCTTAGCTTGAATCTTCCCCTTCTCCTATGCTTCTTCTCATGCCTGGAATCTCCTCCCCACACAATTAAGAACTATTACTTCCTTGGCTAATTTTAAGGTCAAATTGAAGACACTCTTGTTTAGGAGGGCATTCCAAATTACTAGTTGTTAATCTTCTGCTTACTTTGTTTTTATTGTATACTATTTAGTATTATTTTAGAGATATTTTAATCATGTAATGTTGTTGTTTTAGATTGTATGCCACTTGGCAGATTTTTATTCTCTCTCCCCCCCCTTATTTTATTTGACCCTTACTATGTAAAGCGCTGTGCAAACTTTACAGCACTCTTTAAATAAATGTTAATAATAATAATAATAATAATAATAATATGGTACTTGCATGAATTCACAGGAGAGTGTGGTCCAGCTGCATCATTAATCTACAAATCAGAATATTGTATTAAATAAAAATTACAGGGGATTTCAGGCATCTGCTTGTCATACAGCAGCCATGTGACATGAAGAGGCTGCTGTATGATAAGCAGATTACTGTTGTTGTTGTTGTTGCTGCTGCTGCTGTTGTTGTTGTGTGGCTCCAAGTCATTTCTGACTTATGGTGACCCGAAGGTTTTCTTGGCAAGTTTCTTCAGGGGGATTTGGCATTGCCATTCTCTAAGGCAGAGAGTATGACGTGCCAAGGTCACCTACTGGCTGAACTGGAATTCGAACACAGGTCTCCAGAATCCTAGTCCAACACTCAAACCATCACACCATGCTAGAGTATAAATTCTATTGAATCTAATAGGATTAACAGCTGAATAATCATGCATAGCTTTGTGATATGAAAGTGTCACATACCTTCAGCATATATAGGATATAAATGTGGGGAGATGTGAGGAAGAAACCAGGGTTGTTGCATATAAAATCTGTGGGATGCTTCATTTTTGTTTTCCTCTGTTATAGAGTCATTGCCTCAGAATCATTGATCTCTTGAGTTTAAATTATATCAATAAAATAAATAATTGGAAAACTAAAAAAATACAATGTGTTTTTGGAGAAAACAAATATTAAATGTTATTACCATGTTTATCTCCAGCTTTTGGCTATTAACATAACATCTGCAATATTTCATTGGCTATATGGTAAGTAACACAAGCCTTTCAATTGTGAGTAGTCTTGTACCACTTTCAAGCTGTTTTCGGAGTGTAACTTTAATGGAGGGAGAACTTCTCAGGCATAGGACAAAAACAATAAAGTTAATTATTTTCTGGTTAATTGGAAAGTTGATGAAGACTTTTATTTCACTAATTATACACTTTTATGGAATGCAATAAAGAGTTTCTTCCAAGGCCCTTAAGGTAAATTCCATCACTCATCTTTTATTGTTCACACAAAGAAACTCTGAATAAATGGAAAACTTTTACAGGGCTGGGAAAGGAAGTTGACAAGGCCCTTCTTTTTTCACTAAGAAGGCAATTGAAAATCATTACATTTCTGTTTATTGTCAAAATTGACATATGCAGGGCCTCAGAATGAAGAAGAAAAACTTTCCTGAATCAAAAAGGAGGCTCCAACATGGTTATTGCCCTTGAGCACACATTCTTCTCTCTTTGGTCTAATTTGCACTGCAAAAATAATTCAATTTGACAGCACTTTAATTGTCATGGGCTAAATGCTGTGGAATTCTGGAATTTGGAATTTTGTGAGATATTTAACCTTCTCTGTCAGAGAGTTCTGGTGCCACAACAAACTACAAACTCCAGAATCCCAAAATACTGAGCCATGGCAATTAAACAGTGTCAAAATGCATTGTTTCTGCAGTGCAAGTCAGACTTTTGTGTACGTGTTAAAGAGACAATAAAGTGTCTTTACATGCACTAGGCCAGGACTAGTCATGTGTAGAAAAGCCACAGCCTGTGATGAACAACCACAAAGGGGTTGTCAGACATCTTGTGACTCCTTCATAGATCATCTTTCCCACTATGAATGGAAGTGATAGTACAGTATTCTGGCTTGGAATTTTTTTTTGCGGGGGGAGTCGGGTAGTGTATGTGTTAGGAGAATGGGAGTCATTTTGTGGTGGTTTTGAATTTTGAAGGAAGAAAATTGTGCAATAGTTTGAATGGAGGATCTGTAGTAATTATGGGTCTCCTTGGGATCTTTGGGAGGAGCAAAACAGGTTGATTCAATCAAACCCTTGTTCTGTGGCTTTTCAGCTCCCTCTGTATTACTGTCAGAGATGGGATAGTGCAGGGAAGGCTGACAGTGTGTTGAAAAAAGAGTGAAGGGAAGAGGAGCCTTAACTCCATCTACTGCTGAATCTGGTCATGGGTGCTGTCAACATATCTCTGTTCCAACATCTACCACAATATATGGTTAATGGTGGCAAAAATGCTTCCCACTGACAAACTGTGTTCCTCATCTTCAAAACAGGTGTCTATGTTAAGCTTGGTTTCATCATCCTTCCAAGACCTTCTGCTTCACATACTTGAGTACATGATAGGGTTGTCATAAACTACAATCCAGGACATACAATCCTGCATGTCCTCATGTGGCTACATTTGGCCAGTTTTGCTAATGCCTGGTTGAGCAGAAACCAGTATATGTGCCAGGGCAAGTCCACCTGGTGGTGGCATGAGGGTCAGAAAACAGAGGCTTTATATGCCCCGAGTAACCCCTCACACTCCTCTATTCCACTCAAGTACTTGGCCCACCCATCCATCTCTGATGCAGTGTGAGATTCCTCTAGTTATTCTTGGGGAGTGGTAGCAACTTTTATCCTCTTCCATGGTGTGGGGAATGCCACTGGCATACATCTGGTGAAGGGAGATTTCTGGAACAATTTCTTTAGATCGTGGGACCTGAGGCTGGAGGGTGGAGATGCAAACTGACCTTAGAGCTGGCCTGAGGCATCCTTACTTTGAGAGGGGGACCATAGAAGGTAGGGTTCCTCAGGTTTGCCCTCCAGCACTCGGCTGCCCGGGGAGGAATCCCAGGAATCAGGTTGCCCCTGGAGCTCAGGTGTTTTGCCCAGAGGAAACTGAGGAAGGGTCAAAGGGGCTTACCACCTGGATCAGTGATCACATACTAAATTGCTCCTACTTTGCACTTCACATTTTCAAGTTGGTTCTGGTTTAAATAGATCAGTAAAGAGGTCCTAGTCAATCCAAATATCTTTGACTGATTTCATTGGCCTCATTCCCACTTACCTCTTGATTTGCTTCCTGCACCCATTCCTGAAACTGGTTCAGCAAACAGTGTGGTTCCCACTATGTTTGCACCGGTTTCAAGAATTGGTGCAGGAAGCAACAGCTTTCCCGCCATGCCTCCCTCCATCCTCCTGGCCATACTGGGGGTGGAGGAGAGACCAGGGAGGAAGGAGATAGGCAGGACAGGGGGACGGAGGACTGAAGGTGGAGGCTGGAGAAGCCACTGCCAGTGGCAACCAGGATGGACTGAATCTAATTCATATCCACCTAGTTCTCACTTGGATTGAATGGATTTATTTCCAAATAAATAGATTCAGCCCAAAAAACACCCCATTTTACCAGCGTCTTTTTGACATGGTTTAATGGATAAAACCCGGGTTAAATGGGTAGAAACCATGCCCTCTCTTTCCGCATCGCTGTAGTGATTCAAATTAAGTGGGAACCATGGTGGTTTAAACCGGATCATTTGGAATCATGACCTGGTTTAAACCATAGTAGGAACAATCCTATTATTTCCATGGTGTCTCAGCAATATCTGATTCTTAATGTAGTCCCCTGCACCAGATACCTGCAATATACATATTACAGTATATTCAAAGAAAACCTTCTTATCCTCTCTCTCCTTCTTTCTCTTACAAACACACACTCACCTGCACAATTTTAAAATAAGCATTTTAAAATTCAACTATCATTTCTATTACAGGAGTTAATAACAACATTCAATAGCATTCTAGGAGAAGACATTTATTAAAGGACTTTTATCTTAACAATCCCCATCACAGGCAAGGTAATGCTATGCAAATGGCTGTAGAGACTTGCAATGTTAATTTGTAGAAATATTCAAGTATTAAATTAGCTACAGGAATTGTTGCTCAAACTCATTGAAATCACCTACTACATTTGGGGGAAACAGATCAAAGAGATTCATTTACATACTGTGGGAAGGTAAAAATAAAACACATACATGCATAATATTAATTCACAGGCACACACAAATTCAGCATTAATTCCAGCTGAGATCCACTATCAAACAATCTAAAAAAAAAAAAAAGCAAAACCCACCATAAGATGTTCACCATCTTTTGAAGTAAAATTCCTTGCAATAGTGTGACAGGACAAGGATACTAGAGGTGACCCACTGAAAACATTGGATTCACCTACTTGTTGATTTATTATTCAACACTTGATTCAATGGGTCTATTCTAGTTGGAGATCACCAACAGGAGCTCAACCATTAATTATTGTTGGCCAAACATTCTTACAACCATTTAAATCACTTCAAAGGGGTTGTCCACATCAACTAAATAAAATGCATGACAAAGAGCCCGATCCCTAGTTCTGGTGCAAACTGTTTGAATGACATACTATCAGTTCAACACTGAACCCGCTGGGCTGCTCTGCAGTATTATAGCATAAGTGAACCCATCCAAAGGGAGCCCATGCAGTGCAAGACTTTAGCCTTACTGTTTATCATGAATAATGACCAGAAATCCAGCCTACGTCAGTTGATTCGAAATCTGAAATTTTTCAGTGTCACAGAACTGGTGAGGTAGCAAGTCCTCACAGTGAACAGTGAACACAGTGAAGCTTTAAGGTTTAATTTTAGGTTAGGTTGGCCCCATGCACCAGGGATTCAAAACAGCTTGGATCTTTCCTCATTATTCTGTCAGGATTTGAGATAAGAGCAAGAGAAAGGATGTCTTCAGGGACAAAGCATATGGGCAGAAAAAAGCACCTTGAAGCTGCTTTTGCTGAGCATGAGTCAAGACCCCATTGATCACACTGCCTGCTCCCAAGGTTGCTCGAATGCACATGGCATCAGCATACAGTGTGGAGCCAAGCCATGCTGCTAGGTAATTTTTTTGTAATTCCCCACCACCACCACCATTCATGTGCACCATCACACAAACACACCACCAGTGACTGCCTGTTGCCTAGATGCCATCCCATTGGATGGCCCCTCCCTTTGATCATGCACACAGTCACACCTGCGATATTCCACTGGGACAGGACATCAGAGCAGAAGTGCAATGCAGTGCTGGCAATACAGTGCCTCCCTACATGCCCCCTTCATTCCCTTCACTCCATGCCCCCTCTTAGACTGTCTGGTTTGTGTATGTTGTAATTACATCGATTGGAGGTGTCACACTTTCACTTTTTTGCATTAGCTCCTGGACCACTTGAATATGGCAACTCCATCCTTTTTTTAAATGCGCACTTGCACCAGTGCATTTATATGCAGCTTTTGGGTTAGGGTTAGGATGGAGCGCTCCTTTGGGACTAGTCTTGAGTCAGGGCATTTACATACATGGCTGAAGGTATGCACTTTCCGGGCTAAGTCAGTTTATTTCTGCTTCTTTTTAGACTGGCTCCCCCCCCCCCCCCCTTGCATGGCCACAGTGTCGTTTCAGACAACTTTGGGAACATACATCATCTAAACTTCATGCCCCCAAAGCAGCCTGAAACCATTTATTTTGCCCCATCTGCTTCAGAGCTTTAGTCCCACTATCTGAACAAACTGATCTCTCCACACCTCCCAGACTGAACTGTATAGTTCATCAGGAAATTCCTCCATACAGAATTGTAGAAAGTGGTCTGAGGGCTCTTTTCTCTTTTCTTTCCAATACTTTCTTCTCAAAGAAGCGAGATAGCAAACATAGATCATGCGGCACATATTGAAAACAGGGGCTGCAAATGTCCCTGGGTAGCTGTGAAGTGTGATAAAAACAAAGTAAATTTTGCTGATCTCATGGACTATTAGGGCAGCTGTGATTTCGTCTCCTGTACAATGTCCCTAGAAGACTAACAAGTGGTCCTTTCACATAACAAAAGTATAGCACTGTGATTCTGCTTTTTACTGTCATGGCTGCATCCTAGGTAATCTTGGGCTTTGTAGTTTAGCAAGTTCTTAGAGGAATCTGGTTGAGTATTCTAAGTGTCCTTCCCTTAGAATTGCCATAGTGAAAACTTTGCATAAAAGGAGGAATTTCCATTGCTGCTGCTGTGTTAGCTGGTTGTGTGACAAGAAAAATCTGCTGAATTTCCCTCCTCTACACAGCCACTAAAGGTGCAGGGATTATTTTCAGTGTCCAGTCTGGAAACCATATGTGACCTTCCTAAATGCAAATCCCAGGATACCATAGGATGGAACCATGACTGTTAAAATGGATTCATAGTGCTAAAATTGTATAATGTGAAAGGGCCCCAGGAAAGAAGTATATGAGTGTACATAAATCCCATGATGGGAATTGTGTATCCCTCCAGATGTTGTTAGATTACAGCTCCCAAAAGCCATTGCCAACACATACAATGGTAAAATGGCTTGGGAGCTGCATTCCAATCACATTGGGGAGGCTGAATGATTTTTACCTATGGTGTTTAGTCAGCTCACAATATAAAAATGTAGATTACTAAAGGGATCCACAGTGTTCCTTCATATTCATCTCTGATTAAAAATGATTGCTACACAAAAGAAAAAGAGGTTTTGGGCATCCGTACCCAATCCTGATATTCTGTGCTCCCTGAGGCACACATGAAATTATATTATGTATGAATATTGCCCATTTTAACCTCGGATTAAGCTAGGGGCATTTGTGCAAGCAGAATAAGGTGTACTCAGAGTGCTTATTCCATTACACTGTACAGTCTGAAAACTGATAGGAAAACTCCATGTGATGCTGTTGTTGTCGTGTGCCTGCAAGTCATGTCCAGCTTATGGTGATCCTATCATTGGGTTTTCTCAGCAAGACTTATTCAGAGAGGGTTTCCCACCACTGCCTTCATCTGAGATTGAGAGAGTGTGATTTGTGCAAGGCTACCCAGTGGGTTTCCATGGCCAAGCAGGGACTTGAACTCTAGGCTCCAGAAACCTAGTCCAACACTCAAACCACTACACTGCACTGGTTCATAGCTCATGTGACTATTGGGGGCTATTTATTTATTTAATATGTCACCTTTCTCCCAGAGTGGGATCCAAGGCAGCTTCATCAACCCACAGGAAAGAGGCTGATCACAGGATTAAAACAAATCTTTAAAAGACCATATGCATCATTCTTTCATGTCAATTGAACACAAAATTGGGTAACTTTACCAAGTTTATGTTCTCTCTATAAATAATAAAATAGATTTATGTCCATGGACAAATGCAAATGATTTCTTCATAGTACAGTGTTAAGGAGAAACTAGCTGTTAACAGGAAGCCAAGGAAGAGTATGCTATCCCACAAATATTGATAAGCTACAGTTCTCATCAGCCCCAGCCAGTTTGGTCAATGGTGATGTAGTTCATTAATACCTGTACAGCTGGAGGTTCTGAACCATTGAACTATATCATTAAGTGACTTATATCCAAACCTATATCCACTGATTGTCCCATACCTGGGTGTAGTTCTGAGTACAGTCGCCCCTCCTTTTTCATGGGGGATATGTTCTGGACCCCCTCATGAAAATGGAGTTTCACTTATGCTCAAGACCCATTGTGGGGGCATGTGGGGACGCATGCCCCATTCTTTCCTCCTCTGTTCTTCCCTTGCGCATAAGTAAGGGACACAAATCTGAAGTCCACGAGAACAGAGGGAGGACTTGATATTCTTCTGTTCCACATCTAGTCAGAAGTCAGTTTCATTGATACTAGGGAACAATGTTTTGTTTCACTGTATTTCTGGGTGCCACAAAGTTCACCCCAAATTGTACTGTTTTGTTCACCAGAGGAGTTAATTGCCCCTTTATTGCATCTTAGCTCTGTCTTAGATATTCTAATAATAAGATTGTTTTAGGCAGTCTGGGAAAATCTTGAGAAATCAGGGATCACATACACACACACACAAAAAAAAGCCTTGGGGACTCACGTGTCCAGATTTTATGGTCCATGACTCCCCGGGGCCATGTTTTTGGCTGCCCCTCATGTATATGATAGAGCGTTTTGTGGGAAATGCTTTTTGTAATCTAACAATCTGACAAGGCTAGACAGACTGCAGCAAATTCCTCTGAGGATGTATAGCAAAATCTTGGACTGAACTATGGCATTCACTGGCTTTGATTGTCAGCCCATTTATAAGATATATGGCATTGTGTATCCATTGGTTTAGCTCCAGGGAGAAAATTTGAATAGTGTGCAGCAAAGAAGTGAAAGAAATTTCCCAGAAGGAGTCATGGAACTGTGCTAACCCATCTGGTAAATGCTACATCAATGAATGTGCCTTTGTACTTATTTATATCGTGGCACATCACAAAGGTATAGAGTGGATAGCGAAAGTTTAAAAAACCATCAAATGCGCTGGAATTTCCAATAGTATGTATTGGTTTGATGCCGAATTGGAAATACTCTGGAAACGTACCTCAGGTTTTATTTATTTTTCCACCTTGCTCATCATTGCATCCACTTTGAGTATTGGGAGTCAAGCAACATGTCCCAGATAGATGGAAATCAGTAATGGTGGTGGAATTCTCCTTGTGTTGCCTGCTCTGCAACATCCCTGAGATTATAAGTCTGAAGCCCAGGACTTTATGACATGATGACAGTTGGTCCTTGCAATCTTACAAAGGTTTGGAAGATGGAATGGGATTTTTACTTATTATTTTATTAAAATATTCATATTCTGATAGACAGTGTGATATAGTAATTTAAGTGTTAGAGTAGGACACTGGGAAACCAGGGTTCATTTTGAAACTTGATTTGAGACTTGGATTAAAATACTTGAATACATCACTGGTTAGTGATTTACAAACCTTTCTGAGAAGGAAGCATCCATGAAGATTCTCAGCTTCAGGATGGCTCATAAACACAGACATGAGAGTCATCATTAGGGACTCTGCTGCTCTTCAACTTTCTTTTGACCATATTCCTTCCACTTTTGGATGGATTTCTTTACAGCACTAAAGGTAAGTTTTGTTTCTTAACCTTACAACTACATCCTGCATATTTATATCTTGTTTTATACCAGAAGCTCATCTTGCACTGCACTGTGGTATGCTGCACTTGGTTTAATATAGAAATACCAATAATTTCCTACACATCTTAGGGTCACAGTAATTTGGAAACAGCTTGAAGGTACACAACAACAACAATTCACAATTCTAAGCTTTCAGGCTAGCATACAAACAAATTGAAACAATTAAAAAATTTAAATAATAAAAATAATGGGATTTAGTAAACTAAAACAATTTAGTAAATTAAAACAGTTTAGTAAATTAAAAAGTTATTACAGTTTAAAACCATCTGGCTCTTGGAATATATGAGGACTCAAAGACTCCAATAAAAAGTTGTCTTTTCACTTGGCCCCTAAACAAAGCCAGTGTTACTTTCCAGTCAGGCTTTAGGGTAAAAGGGCATTCCATAATTGTACTGACACACCCAAGAAGGCCCTGTTCCACATCTTCTCACATTTATGACTTATGGAGACCCTAAGTCAAACCTAACATGGGGTTTTCAGGGGCTCAGAGTGTGTGACTTGTCCAAGGTCACCCAGTGGGTTTCCATTGCTGAACCAGGAACTGAACCCTGATCTCCAGAGTCATAATCCAATGCACAAACCACTACACCATGCTGAATCTTCAGTCCTTGGTCTGGTGTAAGTAAGAAGAGATGCTCCTCCAAGTATTCTGGTCCTCGGCCATTTTGAGTTCTGAATGGAACCAGAGGCACTTTCGATTTAGACTGGAAGCATAGTGGCAGCCAGTGCCATTCCTGTAAGACAAGTATTATATGTTCTCTAAATGACACTTTGGTCACATATCTACCTATTGCATTTTGTACTAGGTGAAACTTCTAAGTCATCTTCAAGGGCTGCCCCACATGAATGCTTCACTGCATTCTAATTGAGAGGTTACCAGTGCATGGTTGTCCCTTCAAGGAAAGGGCATACCTGGTGAACCAAACAAAGTTCACCCCAGGAACTCTGAGCCTTGCCATCCACATGGGCCTCCAGTGACAAAAAATTATCTTGGAATACGCCCAAGCTATGCAGCTGCCCCCTTGACTAAAGTGCTCCTCCACCCAGGAAAAACCATTTACCCAATTCCCAGATCCAAGTACCACCAATCCACAGAGCTTCCATCATAACAGGAAGTACCTTCGGTTTACTGATCCTCATCCAGTCCATTGAAGCACTGAGGCACTGGACCAACACCTGCTCAGCCCCAGTTGACTCCAATGAGAAATAGAAGTAGAGCTGATGATATCCAACCCTCAAGCACCTAATGAATTCACCTAGCAACTTTATATAGATGTTAAACAGCAAGTGGGATAAAGTGGACCCTGCAGCACCCACAGTTTCATAGTCATGGGGCTGTCTAATGTCACTCATGCTCTTGAATTGGCCCTGTATATGGGAACAGTACCTCTATAACACAGTGCATCCTATTTCCATCCTGGTCAAATAAGGTATGGGCGGGATACACACCGCCATTTAGTACGTATACAATACGTACTAGGGTTAGGAAGGGGCGGTGCTTCCGCACCCCCCTAACCCTAGTACGTATTGTATACGTACAAGATGGCGGCGCCCCTTCTACATGGGCGCCACCATCTTTACGTACTGGACGCACAGCGTCCAGACGTGTCGCGCCGCTTGTGACGTAGCGAGCGCGCCCCTGGCGCCTCAGTACATCGCAAACGCGACTTTAAAAGAAGCTCCATTTTGGAGCTTCTTTTTCGGTCCGCGCGGGAGTCGGGCCGTGTGAAGGCTCCGGCTCCCCCGCGGACCTACTGGCGGCGGCGACAGAGCAAAGCGGCGGTCTGTACCCCGCCATGATGTTCAATATTATTGAAAGCTATGAGTGATCCTTTTTTTAAGGAATTAGTTATGTTATTCATTTCAGTGTTCATTATTCTGACCACCCAACACCTTATATGTAGTTGCTTCTTACAGGTCCTGAAGTCTGGATTCTGGACTGCTTGCTATAACTACACTGGTACCCCGGGATACGAACGCGCCGCGATACGAAATTCCCGGGATACGAAAAAAAATAAATTAATTAATTATTTCCGGGTTACGAACGTTTCCCCGGCTTGCGAAAAAAAGCCGGCGCTGTTTTGAATGGAGCCGCGGCGCAGCCGCGGCTTTTCCCCATTAGCGCCTATGGGGATTCGGCTAACGAAAGTCCCCCGGGTTACGAAAATGGCGCCGGAACGAATTAATTTCGTAACCCGGGGGACGAGTGTATTTGCTATTTGAAAATGCAGAGAAAATATTTGCCATCTGGTTCCCTTTACTTCTGATGATCATAATTCTAGGTGAACTCTCTCTCTCTCTCTCTCTCTCTCACTCACACACACACACACACACACAGGCAAAGTATAGCAGAACAACTGAAGGCCAACATTTTGCCACTAAAATGTCCTATGCCAGTTCACTATTTTGTAATGGGCATTTGATCAAATATGCATACTCTTTGGCACAGGGATGCACACAGACATGCACACACACACACACAGAGCACAGCACAGCACAAATGCCTACCTTTTTTCAACTGTCCTTGGTGGCATAACTATGGGGACTATCAATGTGAACTCCTGCCACTCAAAATGTAGCATTACTCCAAGCATTATGCAGACATTGTCATGCATTTCATTGTTTGTATTTTATAGTTTTAATGGATTTTGTGCTGCTCAGAGAAGTCTGTTTATTGGATGATCTTAAAGTCCAATCAATCCACCCATCAATCAAACCAAAGCAATATAAAATCCACATCCAGTGGGCAAACAGGCTATTCCATGTTGTGAGTGATGATTTTTAATAGTTCTTTTAGCCACACTGGTCTTGTAGCATTAAATATGTTGCAGAATAGCCTTTGTCTTCTGCTGCTGTGAACCTTTCTTAGCATTGGTGCTTAATCTCCTGACATCAACAGATTAGATTCGCAAGTCACAGTGAAAGGAAGTTTTCATAAAATATTTTTCTGTGCAGTAGCATTTTTATTCCTAGTCACCTGGGACCAGGTTTTCTTTGCTAAAGGCTTCTTTTATTCAACATATGCTGTTAACAAAGCAAACAACTCACTTCAGACTTTGATGCCAGCAAAAGAGAACATTCTTACTACTTCCTTCCCCTGTTCCCCAAGTCTGGTGTAACTATTTGCATATTTATTGAATAGTATTAAAGATGCTGGCACAAAGTGGTGGGTGTTTGTGTTAGACATGTGAAAACAGCTGCAGAAAATACCAAGAAGATACTATTCCCTCCTTTGTAGGAGGGGGGCAGCTGCATAGCTTAGGAGTATTTATTGTTATTGTGATTTGTTACATTATTTTTATTATTACTTTTATTTGCTATGTATTTTCTTTACTGCTGTAACCCGCACAGATTCTTCGTGATTGGGCGGGCTATAAATAAATTGTTATTACTGTTGTTGTTGTTGTTGTTGTTGTTTGTTATTATTTGTAGTAGTAGCAGCTGGGACATTCCATGTCAGTGGAGTGATACATTTGCTCTGGGTCTAAGGCTGAGATGTGGAAATCTTAGGCAAGGATCTTCTTGGCTCTGTCCCTGATGCAATTACCCAGGCGGTGGCAAAGGCAAACCAACAGCAACATCCATGGTGATGGTGGGAAAATGAAGAAAAAGACAGGAGAAATAGAAGTGGAAAGAGAATACTATAGGTTCCATGGTGCATCTTTCCCAAATGCCTCATTTCTAGAAGCTCAATGGAGAAAAGACAGTGTCGGAAGCCTGACTTGTCTAGTTGCCTGAGCCATGGGCATGCAATACAATTCTTAATTCTCCACTGAATCATTGTCAGCAAAATAACTACAATTTTCAGCATTCATATTCACAGTGGAATACAATAGGACAGGGAGGATTGGCTCCCATTGCCTTTTCCAGCTTTGTGGGAATTTACCATTTCCACTGAATCAATAAGCATCAGATTTCTCTGGTTGCTCAGTCAACATATATCCCTTCACTAAAATTTACAGGGTAAATTAACTGGGATATTTTATAAAGCTTTTGAAGAGAAGACAAAAGGAATGCATGAATCAGAATGTTAAATGCTTCTCACACAATCTATTAACAGAACACTAATTCTTCTCACCTCATCAACCAATAAATAAAGACATAAGCCAAATTAATCAAACAGGTCTTTCTGCCATATATTTATATTAATTAGAATATGTTGCTCTCATCTTTCCATTCCAGGCAAAAAAATGAAGAGGTCAGCAGTCCCGGTCAATTATTTTTAAAATGTGTTATAGACTTAACTCAGTGTTAGAATTATCATTGACAGTCATAAATAGCAAAGAAGGCATTTTAAATGTTCTCTTTTTAGGCAAGTATAATTTTTGTCTCTATTTGTCTTGATAATTAGAGACTGCATTGTGCCATGTAGGCATTGTACAAAGTAAGACTCAATGGTTGCATTGATAAGAATGTATAGCTGCGACATAACATCAGAACACCAGTGACTTAGTGGTTCATTCTGTGCACCAAACACTTCGTAGACAAACAGTATTCTTCCATGTAGAATCTGAAATCTTTTCTCATTCACTGATTTCTTGCTAGTGCTCCTGAGGATCCAAAAAACTCAGGTGTCTTTAGCTAAAGAGGGGGAAAACACAACAACAATTGCACCTAGATAATAATATCTAACTACATGGCCTGACCTGGCAGTCAAAGCATTTTCTGGAGAGTGACACTGAAAACAGATGAAGTTTTGGACAAAGACAGTTCATGCATATCTGATGTCCTGGTATACAGTATATTACAAAATCTAGAGACATTTGATGTCCAAATTAGTATATTATTATTACATGGTAACCAGTCAGTGTTTGACAAGTTCAGCGTTTTGACTAAGAATTGTGTTAGCTGGCATGGATTTATTAGAAGAATACATTCCTACCAGTGAATTTTTCAAAAGACACATGTTGTCCTGAAATTGTCAAGAAGAGGGAAAGGAATTTAGTCAACAGACTCTTTTAGTCCTCATTTTTCCTCCAATATAAAGGGTATGAACTAATATTTTCTCCTTTAGAAAAGACATGGTAGTAATGATGAATGGAGCCCAGATTTACTGTTGCTGTGCCTCATATCACAGGCTTGATGTGCCATTCTTAGTTGACAGGAAGAAGAAGCAACTAGTCCTTAATCACAGCGCTCTTTTCACTTCAAATTTATGGAAACACTAGATGATGCTACTATCTTGGTAAATCTTTGAGACAAACACATAAAATACTAGAAAGTTTCTGTGGATTTTTTTTTATCAGTTTACACTCCTAGTCATCATAAGATTTATTGCTTCTCCACAAGAATGAAAAGATCAGTGCTTATATCCACATAACCACCAGTGATAGCAAAGACTGAAAAGATCAGTGCTTATGTCCCCACCACCAGCAGCAGTGATAGCAAAATGAAAATTTTATTAAAATGTAAACAAATTGGGGTTTGTGCCCCCCTCCCAAAAAAATAATTGCACCAAAAGTAGCTTTTTGTATTATTAAAAAATAATAAAACTCTGGAATAATTTTGTTCAGAATAGAGAATGTTGCCTTTTTATTCTTATCTGTAAGGAAATAATAAATTAAGAATTACATCTCTGAGAGCAAGTGTTGCATAATGGTATGAGGGTTGGGATACCACTCTGGAGATGAGAGTTCAAATCCCAGCTTGGCCATGAAACCCATTGGGTGACATTGGATAAGTCACAATCTCGCAGCCTCAGGGGGAAAGCAATGGCAAACCGCCTCTGAGCAAATCTTGCCAAGAAAATCCAGTGATAAGGTCGCCATAAGTTGAAAAAGACTTGAAGACATGAAGAAGCAACAACAAAGGGTAGCCTATTGTAAATAATATTCCAGTGGTAGGCTGAAAAACAAGGATGACACTACCACCAAAGTGAGATGAGCCAAAGCCATTTATACATCCTATTTGCACATGTCTATCCATACATTCCTCCTGTTCACACATCTTTATCTCTCTCTCTCTCTTTATCTCATGTCTGCACAAACACACATACATACATCATTAAAAAACAAAAACAAATCAGATGTATAAGATACTATACAATTCTTCCACTTGTTGAAAGATGAATTAAATGTGGCCTAATATATGTAATAAAGCCAGATTGTGCATTTGAATGTGGACTGATGTATCATAAGACCATTTCTTTATGCGCAAATGTGAAATGCTTTGCAACAAAGCAAATTGTTTTTCAGTAGGGAATAATTTACAGTTTAAGAGAATTGCACTGCAGTGTCCAATGGGAATTTGCAACAGCGATTTAGGGATAGCAAATATTATAACAATGCCAAATTGTAGCCTCACTCCAATTGTGACAGGAGACCCACTGAATCAATTGCTGAATGGGAGGTTAGCACTTATGTATAACACATTAATTCAATGCAACTACTCTAATTGGTACTACCAATTGATTTAAGGTTGTTGGTTTTTTTGGGAACAGTGGATCAATATTTAAAGACAGTGTTCATGGAGATGGAGACAGGAATATTTGTGCAAACAAAATAAGCAGGAAGATTTTACCCAATCCTTCCTGTTATGAAATACAATGAAATACAATATATTGTCAAAATTTTACATTGCTGTTGTTTTTAATGACATTCCATGGACTGCTGATTTGTCCATTTGTGCTTTAGGTTTCACATTTTTCAAAACTTTGCTCATTAGCACAAGCAAACATTTTACAGCACATGCAATGCAAACTTCTACGTTTATTGGGCTTGTCATTATCAACAATACCTTCCATTAATCCAGCCGATTTTAAAATAGATTTTAAATACAGAGGGTTGTCCAAAAATGGCATCCATCACATTTAATGTCGATCTTCAGGGATCATATGTTTGCAAAATATTACATAATGTATTGGAGGCAAACAAATCAATACAAAACATCTTATAGTTTTGATTGTGGCCACATCCTAGCATAACTTAATAAGTAGCACTCCCCAATGTATAGATGGGGTAGATTCTAAAATACATCTTGCATTTTATCTTACAAGTTTGACTAGGCAAATACAAGGGGAGGGCAGAGAGAGTGACATTTAGAGAGAAGGGGGGGGACCAAATGCCAGCCTTCTTGGCAAAACATTGATTCCAAATGTTGTATGATACAGCGTGAAAGGCCTTTTGGGTTACAAATAGGGATGAAAATAATTTTTTGGAAACATTTGAAAAATGGTTGTGTGTGTGTGTGTGTGTGTGTTTATGAGTGCTGGAAAACCCTGATGAGGAGTATCCAGGATTGATTATTCTTTGCAGTTAGGCTTCATTCTGTGCACATGGCTGTTTTGTGCAGCATTTTCTGTGCAAGAAACAGAATTTTCTGCACAGAAAATGGTATCTCTAGACAGAAATTTTATTCCTGTGCAGAAAATGCTGTATTCAGCACTTGTTCAGCACAAAATTCTCTCATGGGTAGTTTTCATAGAATACAGCTTTTTCTGTGCAACTTTTCAATGTATAGCAATTAATATCTCTGCATAGCTTCTGTGCAAAATAGCCACGTGTGAATTTTGCATAGCTTAAGTCCTTAGTTGTGAATAATCTTCAAGAACTGTGTGGCTTTTGAGAACTAATAAGCAGTGGGAAGAAAATTGCCAAAATTACTTGTTGCTTCCTTTAAGAAGAAACTTAGTAAATAACTGTGTTCCTGGTTGAAACAAGGTTCCAGGCTTCTGGGTTACAAACTATATTTATTTTTCTTTCACTGGGTTTGGGATGGGAAAAATTGTATGTCTGTTGGGTAGGAGCATTACAGGACACCTAGATTGTTCCTACTCTCATTGTAGCCAATTTCCATTGCTAGTTCAGATAGATTCCAAACTGATGATCTTGCCTAACGTTCTGTCAAATGATGCAAATCCAGATACAGATATGGCTTTTGTTGTGCATCCAACCGATGGGCATCACCTTGCTATTAGCAAGGAGAAGGATGGTCAAGCACTGGGACAAGAAATGAAACATGGTTGTAGAAAGTAACAGAACATACAATCCTACTGACAACCTCAGAGGTCATTGGTCCATCCAGTGTTAATGATTCATCCACTTACTCATTCTCACCAGCTCTGAAACTTTGTCATTGCAGCTGTGGATGCTGCAAAACCTAGAATAAACCTGGTGCTCAAAATAATCTATTTAGCTTTCCTAATTCTTGTTTACTTTTTTGTGGGGAGGGATAGGACTCAGCATTGCCTCTTCTTCCATGGATTACAATTTTTAAATAGCTACTGTTGAAGCCAATAAGAAGAGATTGTTTTAAACCAGTGAACCCATTCTGGATTTTTATTCCAAACTTTACAGCAAGGATTGGGGACTATATGGGGCCAGGGATCAACTTTCCCAAGACACAGCAATCCCGAATATCTGTTTCCTTCTGCACTGCTTCTCAAAATGGAAACAGAAAGTGGCATCCCATGATATCCACACATGTATAGAGTAATTTGTGGGAGAAGAGATGCTCTCACATCTGTACATGGTGATGGGGAATATAATGGCTTGGATGATATTGACTTTGGTGTTCATTGTATGTATTTACTCTTTAGGATCTTTTCCAGTTTTTTCATGGCTGCCCTTCCGATTCCTAGTCTCCTTCTGATTTCTTGACTGCAGTCAACATTGTGATCACTGTTTGATCCAACTATGGGAACTATTTCAATTTCCTCATTTTCTAGGCTGAATTTATGTAGCTCCTCTGTGGTCATTATTTTTGGAGATTTTTTTTTTTCATGTTCATCAATAAGCCTGCCTTTGCACTTTCTTCTTCGACCTTCCCTAGTTTATGATGCTTTCCTCTGGTAGTATGGTGTCACCTGCATATCTTAGATTATAGATGTTCCTTCCTGCAGCCTACAGACCCTAGTCGAAAGGATGTTATTTGAGCAATGGTCTGTCTCAAGAAAGATTGTAGTTAAGTGTCACTCTTAATATTGTGGGAAAGCAGAGGGGGAAGTACTCAATCTCCTTTATATATAAAAATGTATTCCTCTTCCACAAAGAATACGTCTCTTTTGATATTTGCAGAAAGAAAATAACTCTTCTTCAAAAGACTCCATGGCTTTGTTAAAGATGTTGGTTGAAAGTTGCTACAGCATGACAGAGCTTTGTGATCTCTTGGGACCCATTTTCACATCTCTGGAGGCCTTCTCTTTTCCTGATGAAACCCACAATATTATTTGAAGGTTAAATTATATACTTCATAGAGGAGATTCCTGTTAACCACCCATACTGGAGGGGGGGAGATCACATTTGAAAGGGAAAAAAACCCTGTGGACCATGTCTTTGAATTAATCTAAACTACAGCATTGCAGCTTTGCATTTCTGAGAGCTTCAACTTTCCTTTTTTTTCCCCTCTGACATTTGTTTAATTTGATAATATCAGCTGTATGGTGTTGTTGGACATCATCTTCTTGGAAAGGATGAAAATACTTTTTTAGCTGCCAGGTATTTGTCACTTCAGCTTAGATTTTTTTGTTGTTGTTGTCTCAAACTGATCAGCTCCTATTTAGCAGTTTCAATAATTTTCCACTGAGTAAAATATAACCTCCCTTCTGAGGTTTAAGCCTCTTATCCAACCATTTACCAGGCAGGATATATGACCTATAGGTTCTGGGAAAGGCTTGAATATGTACTTGTTTGGGAGGGAGGTGATTTTGTCTTGTTGGATCCCACACCACTTTGTTTTTATTTATTAACTGTTTAAAGTCTTTTTTGCTTTTCAGTCACAGAAAGTTCCATTGGGAGGTACTGAAGAAAGAAAGAAAAGTTAAAAGATTATAAAGTCAAGTCCAAGGTAGTCTGGTGAACTTCTTCATAGTAAAATCTGTTTGACAGTGGAGCATGCTGCCTCATAGAGTGGTAGAATCTCTTTCTTTGAAGGTTTTTAAGCAGAGGCTGGATGGCCATCTGTCAGGGGTTCTTTGAATGTGAATTCTTGCATGGCAGGGGGTTGGACCAGATGGCCTTTAGGGTGTCTTCCAACTCTATGATTCTCCGATTCTATGATTCAATGTAGTTCTAAACAATGGGCATTAGATCACAGATAATATGAAAGCAATGTGGCATTCCATACTCTTCAACTGTTCTGATTTCACCTGAACAATCCTGATCCATCTTCTGATGTATTACTTTTCCAGCTGCTTTTAAAATGCCCCAGTTTCTATCTCTACCTCCCTCTTTCCTCTTTATCCTCACCTTTACTTCATTTACTACAAACTGAGCTCAAAGTGAAAAAAAATAGTTTGTATTCAGTGGAGGGAAAGGAGGGCGCTTGAATTGCAACTTCTCGCGTAGGCTCAGGCAGAAGCAAAGTGCTGTAGCTTCTCTTAGCTTGTGAGTTCTTCTTAATTAATATTTTTTTCTCATGTTGACCACACTCTGATGTTGTTTGTCCACATGTGTCACACTTTTCATCTGTGAAATGTTGGAAAGTTTGAAATTCAGTCCAGCAGATGATGCTCTCATAATCCAATACAGAATAAATAGGTCTAGATTTTAACACCAGCCTAATGTCCTCCTGTTTATTATTCTGTTTAGAACATAAATAATATATTTCAGTCTGGACAAAATTCTATGTACAGTGTTTTTTAAAAAGCTGTATACTACAGCTTTGTATATTATATCTGTATACTACAACCATTCTAGCAAATAACAGTGTACGTTTGTCTAAAATGATAATTTACCACTCTGTGATCATAATAAAATATGGAAGAGTTCAGTGAGAGCAAAGAACAACAGTATTATTGTCATATCTTTATGCTTAATACTGCTCTGTTTCATTTTAAAACTCATGCTATGGTAAATTGCTTTCAGGTAATATCTGATTTCTTAAATGCACTCAATTCATCTGGTAGAAAAAGAAGAGTTTGACACTGACACTAAATTACCACCATTTGTGTAACCATGTAGGCACACAACCCATAATAGAAATATAAGCTTTGCTGATTTTTTAAAATAGATATGAAGCAGATGGAAACGGGTCAAATCATTTTAACTTTTTTTTCTCTAAGTGCTAAGGAAACATGGGGTGAGCAGGGGGAGAACTTGATTTTCCATTTATAGTCCCAATGTATTTTGGAAATGAGAAAGCAAAAACAGATGAGAACTTAAAGAGCATCAACATAGGAAATTATTTGGGTTAACTATTCAAACTGGGTATTGTGAAGCATATTAAAATAAAATAACTGCCACTGAAGTCTGGTTGGGGTGGGTGGGTTTAAAGCTTATGTTGACTTATGATTTAAGTCAACTGTAAAATAGGAAGCATGTTGTATTCCTTTTATTTTTATGTTTGCCATATACTTTGATATTTCTGCTATGTACAGAAAAGGTTACTTAGGGCCCTTACAGACAGGCCAAAATAAAGCTGCTTTGGTTCACTTTGAAGGTATGCTGTTTACATGATTACTCTTATCCAACCCTTTACCAGGCAGGATATATGATCTATAGGTTACAAGGTATGCTGTTTACATGATTACTTCCTTAGAGTCCAGAAGCCACATCAAAGCCATGCTTCAGTCCTAAGAACTGGAGAGTTCACACGGGGGAGCTTCCATAGTGCTTCTTCCATAAATAGATGGTCAATTTATTGCTGACCAATCATGGAATAACAATAACTTGGTTGCTCCTCATCTGATCATCTACTGAAAATCAGACCCAAGAAACCCCACCCTAAGGACATCCCACAGGACTTAAGTGAGGGCAAAGCCCCAAGAGTAGTCTCCTTCCAGACACTCTGCATTCTAGGACCAAAAGAGACAGTTCCAGAGCCCTCCCATTCACCAAACAGGTATCAAGGTGTACACTGTAACTCTTATGTTCTCTCCCCCCATAACAACCTGTCAAGTGAATAGCTATTTAAAGACACCACTCTAAGCCAATTGTCAAAGTTCCCCAGATCCATTATTGCTTATGGGGGGAAACAGGGGGAAAAGTCCTACTCTATCCTGAATTGTCCAACAAAGTTCATACTTTAGTGGTTGCAGGAAGGTGACTTGAAGCATCATCCAAAAAGAGAGCAAAGGGGACCATATAGAGCTTAAGGAGTCTCTAGCTCTGTATCACACCTGTTGTCACAGAGCTCTGCATCTGATGGATTCATCGCTGAACTCTCTTCCATTGGAGACTGGCCAAGGCAGTCCTTTCCAGCAGTACCTTGTGCTGTGTAGGTCCAAATCAGCAGTTTCTCTCTTTTCATGCCATTTTCTAGGGCAGTGGTTCCCAACCTTTGGTCTTCCATTTCTTTTCGGCTTCAGCTCCCAGAAGCCCCTGTCAGGAATTATGGGAGCTGAAATCCAAATCATTAGGAAGACCAAAGGTTGGTAATCATTGCTCTAGCGCGAGACCTAGTGCAGTGCAGGAGGTGGAAAACTGAGGCTACTTTTTTTTTTTTTTACTTTAGCTCCTATCAGCTCCATATAGCATGGCCAGTGGTAAAGGATTATGGAAGTGGAAGCGTATGGGACTATTTTTAGTGTAGTGGAAGATGAGGGTTGAAATCCTTTGTCAAAGATACAGTTATGAATGCATAAGTACATCTCATCTCCTGACCTGACATATTATTTTCTGCACCGAAGATGTTGTATTAGGTGCAGAAAACAATGCTGTATGATTTTTTTCACAGAATAAGCCCTGAGCGGTGAAAATTCTAATCAATCCAGGATCCTTGTCAGGGTTTCATGATATTGGGAGGATGGAAATGTCTTTTTTAATCATTTCCCCCCAGATATTGTCCAAATATTTTTTCCATATCTAATCAATATTTCTTTCTCTTGAGACACCGAATGGTAAGCTAGATCCCCAAAGAGATGGAGGGAGAATGGAAGAAAAAGGGATGGAAGCAAATACTAGAGAAAATTTATCTGGACTATCAAAAACAAGCATTTGATTTGGGTTTATTCTACTTGCTTTGGCCTTGCTGAAAAATTAAATTCATTCATTTTTCATTATCTTACACTTTCTAGGAGGCAGTATGTGGCCCCTGAGCACCCAATTTTTATTTTAGGGGTGATGTTGAATATTTGTGCCCCCAAATAGCTCCAAACATACTCAAATTGCTTCCAAATACAGAGGTTTGCCTTTCCCCCCCAATCCTCCAGATTTTCACAAAGCCTCCAAAACCATCAACAAACTGGATGAAATAGGAATCAGAAGTGATGTGATGACAATTCCGGTGTGTTGCCATTAATGCACAATTGCCCATCCCTACTGTAATCCTCTTTACTCTTGTAGATTAATTCACCCAGAAGTGGTGAAACAGTATCTCTTAATCGGCAATTAATGTGAGTTTCAGAAAAATAAAGAAAATTTCTAGAACTGTAAAGGAAAAACAAAGCCTTTTTATTGCTCTTTCAATGTGAAATATTGCTTTCATTTTTTTTTAAAAAAAAGTGAATGTTTTTCAGTTAACCACAAAGTTGGAGTTACTACTTTCTGAGTTATGCTCCTCAGTCATTTATATATGAATGCTGATGAGCATAATTTCCCCTTGTGAAACCAGCTTTGCTTTTGATTAATTGGATTTTTAGCAGCCATGGGGCTCAATGATATTCTGAACAAATAGTACTCTGACCTAGTGCTTATTGAAAATGTAAATTGATGGATGATTGCAATAACCTTGTTCAGGGCCCAGTACCATTTGGCCCTCACCAAGCTTTCATTAAAAAAGAAATAATGCACACTTTCAGCCAAGGACAGGAAGGCAATGGTCATTTAAATCCACCCTAAGGCTTTATGCAAGGTGGAACCTTGTATAATGAAGAATTTCTAAGAATTAAGAAAATACATCATTTTGATCTTATGCCGTCTCACTTATTTAAGCTGAAGACTTTGCGTTTAGTTATGCTGATTAAATCCAGGGCTAGCTTAAATCCAGAGCTGGCTGAGGAATTCTGCAAATTGTAGTCTTAAAACAGGATAAGCTCTCTTGAGGGCAGCAGGATGACCCCCCCCTCATAAACTACTACTACTACTACTACTACTACTACTATATTTATATCCCGCCTTCCCCTTATCCAATGGGAATATGAGAGAACAGTCTTATTGGTGGCTACCCCAAAACTCTGCAACAGCCTTCCTAGGGAGATTAAACTGGCTCCTTTCTTGCTTTTCTTCTGTCAGCAGGGGGAAAAAAACTTCTGTTTTGACAAGCTTTGGGGAACTGACTACAGTCCAAAACACACTGCAGAAATAATCCACTTTGAGACTGTTTTTACTGCTCTGGCTCAGTGCTGCAGAATCCTGGGAATTGTAGTTCATCATGCCACTAGAGCTCTCTGACAGAGAAGGCTCAATGTCTCACAAAACTACAGTTCCCAGATTTTCCTAGCATTGAGCCAGGGCAGTTAAAGCAGTTTCAAACTGGATTATTTCTGCACTGTGTTTTGGATGTACAAGGGCTTCTAATGAGGGTGCTCTTTTAGGATGTGTGTGTGTGTGTGTATTTAATGAATTTTTAAAGAGAGTTTTAATTCTACATATAGTTTAATTTTATTTTAACAATATTTTTGTATGTTTGTACCTATAGGTTTTTATATGGATGCATTTTAAGATTTGCAAAGTTTTGTATGCTGAAATATTCATTACACTAAAGCACTTTGTCAAGGACTGGAATACTTTGTGGCACTACTATCCAATTTGTAACCCATTCAGTCTGACATTATCCACTCCAGATGAATTCCAGATTGGATTTAATCAGGCCAATTCACTCCAGATTTCAGGCTTTGGTTGAACCACTTGCACAGCTCAGAAGAGAAGGAAGGATGAAAGAGAAAGAAAAAGAATCCATCCAATTTGAAACTACTAGAATCTCTGCTCCATAAATCTTTTTTATTCTTCTGGAGTTCAGCATATGCTTGTCATTGTTTGAATGGTTATTTTATAAATACATTGATCTCAGGAAATGGGTCAGTTTAGAAAAGAAAACAAAAGTGTCATATATCTCAACCTCTCTTTATTGTGCTTCCTGAGATGATTAATTGGGGCATATTCCCAAATGTCCCTCAAATTTTTTTTAAAGTATGACAAGCGTTCTGCTCAGTAGTTATGAGATTGTAAAATGGATTTGTTGTTGTTGTTGCTAACTGCCCTTGAGTTGTCCTCAACTCATGGTGATCCTGTGGATGAGACATCTCAAGACTTACAATTGTTTAACTTTGGAGAGTAATACTCATGATTGTTAATAACCAAAGGTAACCCCCTCCCCCCCCCTGAAAAAAAACCCAGCATTTCATCCTGGAAGCATCCTAACCAAAGGGTCTTTGAGGATAGGAACAATGAGAAATGGACTGGGGGAAGCATTTGGAACGGAACACCAAGGTTTTTTTTCCCCTCCCAACTGTTCTCAATGTGCTCCATGACTGGGAGAGAACTGCACAGTTCACTCCTTAGCACACTGCTCTACAACAGTTGAGAAACCCTTCAGTTGGGGTACTGCCTGAATGAAAAGATGGCATTTGGGAAATAGCAACATGAGACATTGCTACGATGACAGAACTCTGTCATTGTAATGCCATCTGACAATGCAGGATTTCAACCATTGTGTAATAGTTATCTAAATGTGAATCCCATCAGTTGCATCAGATAAACAAAGTCAGGGGATAGAAGAAAGAGATCTGACTGCATGCCAGATTGATAGACTCAGTCAGGGAGACCATGAGCCTCTGTCAACAGGACCTGAGCAGAAATGTAGAAGATATAAGGGCTTTGGAGACATCTCAGTCACTGGGTCACCATGAGCTGAGGTTGATTCAAAGGCAGCAAATAGCAACAACAAATTTGATCCTGGGATGCCCTGGAAGTTCATACACCTATATTTAGTCTACTATCTAATCTATTTTACACTGTATGATAAACCATCTTGGGTCCTATGCTGGCAGAACTGCAGAACACAAATTGAATTAATTAATTAATTAATTAATTAATTAAACAACAACAACAACAACAACAACAACAACAACAGCAACTGATGATTGCCTCAAAAATGTTCTTGTCTTCAACAAGAAAGGATGTTTCAACAAATTAAGACATCTCATTCAGGAAAATGACCAACTGCAGCAAGATTTATCACATTTTAGGCCTTTTTGCTTTAAAAAAGTTATCTGCACATGCAACTAGTTCAGAAACTTTCTGTCCAAGAAATGCTGTGGTTTGGTACCAACTAATGTTTCTGAACTGAAAACACTGGGTTTTGGTGCAAACATTTATTTTTCTCAGAAAGTCCTAATATGAAAAATTATTGGAAACATGTACAGAAGGTATTGCATTCTTGTCTGTTGATGAGAAAGATTTTTTTTTCATTTCATTTTTTTCATTACACTGAGAATAAAGAAAGACATCCAAGCCCACATCATACCATGTGAAGTGTTAGTCTCAAACATGCCTCAGTGTTTAAGAGGAGCTTGGCATTCCACATTACAGAAGTGGTTCCCAGACTTTGGTCTATAGGTGTTTTGGACTTCAACTTCAAGAAGCACTACCCAGCTTGGCCAGCAGTCAAGAATTTTGGGAGTTGAATTCTGAGAGCTCTAAAACATCTGAAGGTTCAAAGTTTGGGAACCATTGTGTTATATAAATTGTAGCACCAGGTTGGCATGCATGAGGACAGGGCCTATGGCCTCCACCATCTCCGGTCCCTACAGTTAATGAGAGCTAGCCAACAATGAGTTTTTCTTTTAATATAATTGAGATTTAAGCATAGGTAGAAATGAACTTGTAGAGATTATTTCTTTTAAAGTATCCCAACAAGGCTTAGGGCCTACATACACTGAAGAAATAATATAGTTGGAAAGCATTTTAACTGCCATGGCTCCATTCTGCAGAATCCTGGGATTTGTAGATTTGTGAAGTACCAGCACTCTTTGGCAGAGAAGACTAAAGACCTTGCAAAACAGGTGATTTATCCCTGAATGTATCTGTTCTGACATGCGAATAACAATAGCATCACTGGGGAGGGGGGTGAACTCTCCTCTAGCAATGTGCTATTAATCTCAACCCTACACTCACTGTCTTCCCATCCTACTCTTAAAAGGCTTTTTCAGTAACCTGGATTTGCATTATACTACTGCTGCTACCAATAGGATAATTTAAACAATTAATTTCTTCTTGCATTAATCCCCAAAGAATTACAACAGCAATTAGTTTGAAAAGAATTAATTAAATGAGCGTCTGTTTAATTAGCTCTGTGTACCACACTTTTCATATGAGAGTCAGCATGTAAAAAAGTGTTCTGTCTTTGGGGCTTGTTGCTCTTGTCTCTTGAAAATGCTTGTCAAAAAGGACGGCAGCTTCTCTCATTAATTATCACATCTCAGAGTCCAAATCGATTAACTGAGGAATTGTGGAGTTGGTAAACACTACAACATCAGACTTGAGAAGTGGATGTTTGTTTGTTTTTAAATTCACTTTCTGAATGATACCAGCATTATTGAGTGTGCCACAGTTAAAACAAAGAAAAGAATGCTTCAAGGACAGCTGGTTATTTCTGAATACATGACTACTAAAACTGACCCAAGGTAGTTTACATTACACAAATATGTGCTTATTTAAAACTGATGGACACATAGGTGGTGTGCGAATTAGTGTTAAAATCAGTGTGATGTTAAAGAGCATTGGACTGGGGCCTGGGGATCCACATTTTAATCTGTTATAAATATAACTAATAATTCTATAATTTATATAATACATGGGATTTCATGTTTCCCAATTCTTGCTGCTAAAACAGAATAATTCAACCAGCCCCCTTTTCAGTCTTTCTTGTCACATGCTCCTAGCAATGGTGCCACTGCTGAGTATTGCCTTTTTCCTGACATACACTTGAAGGAGTCCTTATTTGGTTTGGTTTCTTTTTTGTTATTAGTATTTTGCCAGACAGACAAGGATTTACCTTCCTCTCTCTGGAGGGCCAACTCCTCTTGTCTGAAGTGGAGACCAGAAAAAGATAAACCATTATTGGAGGGGTGGGGGGGGGGAAAGAGGACACAGAAAAAGGGGACAGTGACAGGAATTTCTCTGAAGGCATGTTGAATTGTTACAAAGCCTCAGTATGATAAAAGTCAAATTGGGAGAATTGTAGTATTTAAATACAAACAACCCCATGCTTCTTAGAGAACTGCTTTTTCGGCTATCCGATATGGTGAAGGGGCCATTTTTATTTTTTCTAACATGCCTGGGACAAGTACCATATTTTTGACCCTTGGCTACAATGGTTTCTTGCTTTCCTGCAAACCTACCAAGGACCAGCAGCCAATGTCTCATAGCACTCCAAGGAGGACCACCTTGAGACCTGCTATTTTAGAATCCATGTATTATCAGTGCTGGGGCACTTGTTTCCAGCCATAGACCTACATTCAGTAACCTGTGCTCTGTCCCTGGCCCTGATGATGACTTCATGGCACATGTGGAAAAAGTACAACTGTCCATATGTTGTTGAATTGCACCTCCCAGTAATCCTTAGAGAATCAGTGTGGCATAGTGGATTTGGGACTATGGAGACCAAGGTTTGATTCCTCACTTGGCCATGAAACCCACTGGCTGAGTTACATTCTCTCAGCTTTAGAAGAAGACAATGACAAACCTTCTCTGAACAAATCTTGCCAGGAACACCCCATTATGGCCTTAAGGTCACGCCATGAGTCAGAAATGACTTGAAAGCAAAAAAACCAATATCTGGACAGGTACATTTTCCACCCCAGTTTACTGCTATCCCTAAGTCCTAACTTTAAAAAATAATTGTCTTGCTTAGGTCTGAATTAACCAACCTCTTTGAGCAGAGGCAATCTCCAAACCCCTGCTTAACTATTAGACAGTGGCTTCTCTCTTTCCATCTCAAATGTAGCAGTTGGGAAATCTTTACTTAGATGTGCTGTTCTGTCCCAGATAACCTTTGTTTGACTTGAAACCTTACCGAGTAAGGCCACAATCTCACTCACAGACAGGCTGCTCAAATCTGATTAAAGCTGGCTCAGACATACACATGCTTCACAGAGTGCCCTGGCCCTTGATGTCACTTTATTTGACACCTGCAGTTGAACACATGAATTGCCTTGATTTGAAAAACACTCCATTTGACGTGATAAAAGCCATGCCTGGGGTGCTATCCAGTTTGTTCAGGCTGCCATGCTTTCTAACACATTTACGTATGAGTCGTGCTTTCTCCCCTGTAGTTGAAACTCGTTCCAAACTAGGATTTTTTGGGATCACAGCGGCACCTAATTAACCAAGATCTTTGGATTTCTGTAAGGCATAATATAAACACTGAAACAACCACAGAAATAAATACTGCAAAAAACAACAACACTATTTTCATAACTTTCCTCAGTGAAGCTGAGCAATATATTGTTTTAAACAATCCCTCGACTACACTATGCAGTCCTGTCTCTCCCTAAGAGTAGGGGGGGGGGGGTGGCATAGATTTGCAGATGTGTTTCTAGAAT
Organism: Sceloporus undulatus; assembly: GCF_019175285.1. Lineage (NCBI taxonomy): Eukaryota > Metazoa > Chordata > Lepidosauria > Squamata > Phrynosomatidae > Sceloporus > Sceloporus undulatus. Next base: position 209,156,087 of record NC_056523.1, read on the forward strand.
TGTTATGCTTGTATGTATGGATTTTGCCTTCATTGTCAGTTCCAAAGGAAGAATACCCCTCCCACACACATACATTTCTGGTTTCACTCACAGCTTATGATATAGTAGTGAAGGGAAATTATCAGTCTTATGATCCACCTTTACAAGGAAGTCTACACTAATTAAATATAATATTTTCTTTCCCTCCTGATGTTTTTAAGCTATTTTTTATTTTATTTTACATTATATTTTGCTTTGGTATAACACATCCTATTATGAACTGAAATGTCTCATCAATATTGCCTCTGTGAGAGAAGACTACTCATGGTTGTCTCTCAACAATTATTCAGCTGTGTGAGAAAACACCTACCCAAAACATGTCTGTAAGTTCATTTGTTTCTCTTCCCTCCCTCATCTGTCTTTCTGTTATCTGCTTCACTGCCAAGAATTATTAGTTAAGCACCTTGGGGAAATGTCTGTCCTTTTTTCTATACTGTGAAGTGCCATGTGATGATGACATTCTGCTCAAAAACATTCGCATTATTACTTCACATCTGTAGAATGGAGAAAAACAAAGACATAAGGACTGATTGCCATGAACAATGGTTTAAATCCTATTGTAATGCCTCCCTAGAACAGGCCCATTCAACCAACTAGATTTGCCTATATATTTGTGTAGGATGGAAAGTATATTAAAAATAAAAGATTGGGGAAAAGTTTGATAAACTTTTAATATTTCAGGACTGATCAGAATCTTCACACTCCTAAACAAAATCAAGCACATTTTTTCCCAAAGCAAGCATCATTTTCCGTACAGGGGACAGCATTTTTCTCAGTCCTAACCTCCTCAGAAAACCCTTAGTGCAGATTCAGGACACATTTACTGTGGACAACCTCAGCCGTTAAAACTAAGATGTAAATCTCAACTAGTTTTCTTCATAAAGGAAACAACTAATTCAAGCAATTTACTTTGTGCTTTGAGAAAGTCTTTGCAAACTGTACACTTTTCAAAGACTGTTTGCTATTCAGAATTTACACATGGCTAATTTCCACAGAAACCAGAATTTTCTACACAAAAGGGTTTTATTTTCCATGCACAAAATGCAGAAAGAAAACCTCATATTTTGAAACAATGCTGTTTTATGTGCAAAATAACTCCATGTGAATTTTGCATGGAATAAGTCTCTTTATTAGCTTTCTCAAAGCTCAAGAAATATGGGTTTTGACAAAAAAAATTGAATTTTTTTTTTAGTATTCTTTCTATCCTGAAGCTTGCTCACCATGATCTATACTATGGTCTACAGCTGAGATCATGTCTTCATTCCCCAGACCTGTGTTCCCTGGAATATTTCCTTCAGCAGTGAGGTGCTTGGTCCTTTGAAATTTTCCAAGTTTAAAAAATCTGAATAGGATTGTGGATTATTCATGTGAGCCCACATGCGATTATAGTTTCACTCTCTATGAGGCAAATAAGTATATTCATGTAAAGAAATCCCTCACCTTTGAATTAGGAGCAGCAATACATTTGATGATTTGACAGAAGATTTCTGCATCAGTTCCTTCAACCAATTTTTAATGCTTAACGATTATCTATGAGTCTATTTCTACATAAGAGGGAAGAAAATCTGAAGGGCTGATGCTATCTATAGGACACAGGGCTTAGATATATTTTATTTTTAAAAAGATGGAGCAGAGTGATAAGTTAGCATTATTTATAAGAAGCCAGTCCCACTTGCTTCTTGCCATAGAGTGTCCTTGCTCACCAAAACTATTAAGGCAATCATTCTGGATATTGTTATCTGTAGTTCCTAATTGATGAGATCTGAAGTGTGCAGAGGAGGGTAATTTAAATGCAAAGGTTTGGGTCTTTTTTCAAACATAATGAGATGTATAAATCATCCTATACCTTTCAGATGGGAAGCACTGATTTTCCTCATTAGCTCTTTCTAGTATTTCTCATGTAATTAATGCCTAAGCAGAAATAGAAGAGGGGATACTTAACACAGGGTGATTTTCTCCAAGACAGAGCTAAATGAGACTCTGAACAAATTAGTGGAGACAGGCATCCACATTATACTTAGCATCAACCAGTGCAAATTATTCAGCAGTGCCAGAATGTAAGAGGGGAAAGCTGCAGTTATTCAAAGTCTCAGCAGAGATGTGATGAGGATCAAATGGGTTCACATTTTATCCAGGCCTTATCTCAGATTTAGAATTTTGAACCTAAATGATTCTCAAAGTATTGCACCCAGCCTTGGTCATTTGTAGAAGAGACTATTTGAAATCAGCACTCCTATATCAAAAGTTGGTTTTATTTGGTCTACTGTGTGTATTGGAAGGTTGGATACCATCCACAGTTTGTATATGTGTATGTTGTGTGCATGTGTCTGTGTTGCTCACCTATACTCACAATCAATTTAATTTGTCACGAAGAAAATGAAAGACCATTGAAATTTATGCAATTGCTATACAAAGAATTGTATGTGATCTTGGAATAATCAGTCACTTAGAAAAAAAAAGGACAAAGGAGAAGGAATGAATTATCCAATGGACTGTAAGAAATGGTTGGATTGGGTTATGGGAGATTCAGATCCAAGTCATTTTTTGATCATGAATTTCATAGGGTGACCTATGTTTAAACAGCCTAAACCTACCTCACTGAGTTGTTGTGAAGATAAAGGCCAGTATCTTTCTTGTCCTCTGAACTGACATAACTTTACCAGTTTATGTGGTGGCAGCAGGAGAATAATGAGGTTGCAAGTGCAGCAACCATGAAGGAAGGAGGGAAGGAAAGAAAGAAGGTAGGTAGGTACTGGAAAAAAATAGACTGTTCAGAGCTTGCAGATTTTCTCTTCCTTCCTTTATTGTAATTATGCCACACTGGAAAAAGTGCAGCTGCTACTATTATGCACCAACAAGATTCCAGAATACAGACTACAGGAAGAGATTTATGTATGATTCTTCAGGTTCATTAGATAAACAAATAAATAGGTTTTAAACTTCTGTCTTATACATGGGGGTCATTTCCATTTCATTTGAAATAGAACTTTCCTGTATAGAGGCAGAAAATCTTGGAACAGCACAAGCTGAAGATAACAAGAAAATCATAACACACACTCACCCATTAAGCATCTAGCTGCTTGATGTTATGAAAAACAATACTGTACTAGATGACTGTTTGTGAGAGCATGCTTATGCTTTTCTTTGAATTTCACACTCATAAAATATTTTTAAGATTAAAAAACAGTGAAAAACATTCCACTTCTTACTTTTCAGAAATTAATACTTCATATATGGGCTCTGTGCCCTGCATTATTAACACTGTACAGCTGACATGATAGAAAGCCAAAGAAAATGCCTAGAAAGTAAATGCAGTACTTATTTTATTGCTACTATAATTGCTTATCTGACATGAAGACAGGGAAAGACTTCACTAGAAATGTGTTTAATTCTCATTAAAGTTCTGGCTTTGGTTATATGACTATTCATCACGCAGAATAGTTTTGACATGTTACTAGTGAGATACAAGAAAATTTATGTCAGAATCACAGAGTTGTGGTCTCCTGGAGCCTAAAGGCCAGCTGTGTTCTGTTTAACAATATATACACATATATACAGTACATATGTATATACATATTGTATATGTATATAAAATATATACAGTACATATGTATCTTCACATTGTATATGCATACAATATATGCATAGACATCTTCAAATTGAACAAACATTTCTGATAGCATATATATATATTCTCATTTGATATTACTTTACGTAATAAAGTAGTCATGAATGATTTTAAACGGTTAAGGCTGAAGGAGATATGCTCCTCCAAATCCCCAATGTAAATTTTGGTGTCAAATATTATCCAGATAAGTGGTATATGTTGCCCCAAGATTTGATAATTACTGTTTCTTTGTGTCCTGTATTCAACTTCTACATCTGTATTTGCTAATACTGCATGCACTGGCATGTGATACTATTTAAAGTACCCTATATCAGCTAAAGAAGACGATATTAAAAACAGAGGTGGCTGAGACATATATTTCTGCATCCCCTTTATAGAAAAATATTTTGTGGTCCATGGGTTCATCACTTCTTCTTTCTGGTTTCCAGCCAGCATAACACTATACTCCAAAACTCCTCTACCATTCATATCAACATCCACCCATCCTGGTCTTAGGCAACATCTTTCCTCCTTTCTTTGTTCCTCAATGGCCATCATTGAAACTGAACTTTTCACTTCTTCACCATTCTCACAGCTTTTCCATTTCTATGGCTATTCATACAATCTGATTATAATGTTCTTTTCTGGGCACCAATTCACTCCATGCATCTGAGGAAGGAGATCAAGTCTACAAAAGCGTAAGCTACAATTTCTTTTACACAGTTAATCTCAAAAGTTATACAAGGTCCCTTTGATTACTGGATACAGATTAGTTATGGATCCATAAGTCTTATGTTATGATTCTGTAACAGCAATACTGAATACCAACTCCTATCAATAGAGTGCAATTGAATCATCCATTGAATTAAACTATTTAAAACAGATCGATAAAAGACAGTCAGTCAGTCATCTATTGTCTTTGACAAAAAGCCATTACAAATGTTAAAAAAACCAATAAAATTCACTAAAAGAATGCATACATAGAATTATTTGAACACCTATAGCAAAGAAAAAATAATCAATTAGATTAATGAATCATCAGCACAGTTTATCTTTTATCACAGCAATATCTTTCAAATAATGAACATGAATACTTTTAACAGCTTTAGCAAATACGTCTGTTTTATGTATAACATTATTATTATTATTATTATTATTATTATTATTATTATTATTATTATTATTATTATCATTATCATATGCATCACAATTGGATACTAACTGGCATGGCTTCACATAAGAGCTCTCACCCTGTAAAGAAGCCATTATCTGTCCCGTGAATCTCTTCCTGGGGTTTTGATAAAGGTGGCAATAAAATAAATAGCTTGAAACATCTTCTATCTCTCCCATACCACAAATGAAGAACCTTACGTTTCTCATAATGTTTCTATATCTGCTGTTCAAGACAGATGTTGGCATAGTTTGGAAATGTAGTTCTGCAAATCCAGTTCTCAGAAGGAGAAAGGTAAGCATTTGTAAGTATTGAGCTCTTACATGATTTGATTTGAACTGATGAAACCAATGGGAAAATGGGAAAATTTTACTGAAACTAAGTCCTGTTCATTATCCAACATATAGATCCAGTTCCACCACTTGGGCCAATGCATACCCTTTTTAGTTGTATTAGTGCATAGCTTCTGAATTAGGAGTAACAGTCTCCTATCAATGATCCAAAACAGATGGCCCCAAAAGGGCAGGTTTGGACTGCCTCTGAGCTAGTTGCTCCCGGGGCTATGGACACCTAGTCCTGGCAAGCTTACCCCAAAAATGATTCCTGTTGATTTGATCAAAAACTGAGGAGAAGTCAATAATCACAGCAAAATCCATATGTAAGACCACTAATTTATATATGTATTAAATGATGTAACACAGATCCACTGTAAGGTGCCCCTTCCTAAACCCATCTTGGTCCTGATGAAGAATATTATTTTCCTCCATCCAACTTATCAGCTTCTGCAAAAGGAAGCAGATGTAATTCCTAGAACTAATGACCAATAAACTGATTTGCTGATCATTCTGATGGTTTAATTTATCTCCTTTCTTATAAATTGGGAAGATTGTGCTCTGCTTCCATTCTTCAGGAAAGAAATGCTTGTAGTTCATATGCTAACAGAGGCTCCCACCATTCAGAATTGTTCTTGTAGACCTCTGATGCCTGATGCTAGAGCATATATGAGTTTGCTCACTTCATGTTCTAAGACTGGGGGACATTTTGTCATGCCATTAACATACCCAGATTGATACTTGAAATAATAAAACTGCTATGGACATCACTTTCAAAAATATTGCTAAGGTAAGTACAGTACACCAAATATTAGCTGAAATGCAAGTATCTAAAAGACAAAATATTTCGCTTGAATAGCGAACAAGTTCCCACCACTGGATTAAGTTCAGTTAACATTAAGCCAAGAATTACATTAAGTCAACAAATGCAACAAATAAATAGAAATCAGGGTACACTTCTTTGACAGCATGATTTAATATATACTGTAAATAGCCCAAAGGCTGCCTTTCTCATAAGAAAGCATATCCAGGGTTGGCCATATTCCAATGTACAATAATGTCCAAAATCCACAAAACAGCAATATCTTTATTAGTCAACCAAAATGCACAAAATACATGATGCAAGCTTTTGAAGCTCCACTGGCTTCTTTATCAGGCAACGGTGTTAAAAATTAAACAGGAGAAAGGGGGAAAAAATGATAAAGAAGGTGTGAATGTTGAAAATGTTGAAAAAGGAGCAAAACAGCCCTGTGGTTTAATATTTGGGGGCTAGCTCTACATTGTAAATGCTTTGAATTAGAATTATTCCTGGCTATTGTTGGAAACTTTCATTCAGGCAAATCCTTGTTTCTGATATACTAAGTTCACATCAAAAATGTTGCTAAGGCATAGCCATATATTAGCACTAAGCCAGGGAAGGCATTCATCCTGTGAATGTATGTAGAACAGAGTATAATACCTTTTCACACACTGTCAGTTTAATACCTAGTGTCAACTAATTCAAGAAAATTGTGCCTCATAATCAATTATTTACAACAATGAACATTGGGAGGTATGCCAACCAAGGGTTCTTTTTTTAAAAAGAAAAGTTTTCCTCCAATTGTATGGGACAGAATTACTGCACAATCGGTGCATAATAAGTGCTTTTTAAAAAGGCTGTCCTTTTGCTATTATTTTTCTCTTATTTTCTTCCATCAGTTGTGTGTATGAAATGGATTTTAGGGGGCACAAACTGCATGCCAATGATCTCAAAGTAAGGAAAGAACATTTTTTCAAAAGCAATCAATGCTGACCTGATCATTTTCTACCCAGTGATAAAGTGGAGGGGGCGGGGGGGGGGGAAGAAAACGGTAGCTCCCAACAAGTTCAGCAATAGTTTCTCAAGGATATGTCATTTCCTCTGGTTTAAGGATTAGAGGAGAGGGAAGATGCTTCAATGTTTGTTTTTCTTCCTGAAAAGCAGCTCTATCCCTCCAAACCATACATTTAGTGTGTACACTTCCCATACTCCGCATGACTGTCAAACAGTGAAATTAGGGATGGGGAATGTGTAGCACTCCAGATGTGGTTCCTTCAGTTATCCCTCACCATTGGTTATTTTACAATGTAAATAAAATAAAATAATTGGAGGAAATGCATTATCTGCCCCTGAGTTTTATAAACAAGACAGACTTTGCCCACACAAGGCTGGGTAGCTGATTGTCAAAGGAATTTGACCATTTGAAATGAATTTGTGTACATGTGTGTGACTTAATGTTCAGGTGGGTGTTTGCATGCCCACCAACCACTATGCCATGGACCTACCACTGCTGTGCACCTTTATCTTCCACTGCCATCACGGCTACTGAGAAGACCCCTGTGGAAACGGGATGTGGAAACGGGATGCCTGGTTGCACCCATGTGACCAGGCACACCATTTCCAGATGCAGTGATGGGGACCCTCTCAGTAGTAGCAGTGGTGGAATAAGGTAAGGGGCATGTGGGACCATCCAGTCTGCTTGGGGTTGCTGTGGAGATTTTGAGAAACTATGCAGCAAACAGTGGATCATTTTGACTTGTATTAAGGCCCCTTTGCACTGGGATCAGGCCAGGATCAATAGATCAACATCCAGTCTGCCAGATTCCAGCCCAGGGCTGTTGGTCTGCATCATGTGAACAGGATGATATGAGAGAGGGGGGGGGACATGGGCTTTTGGTGCATGTGAACAGCCCCTCTATGTGTGTGTCTGTCAATCTGTCTGTGTCTGTCTGTTGTCTCTGTGTCTGTGAATGACAGTTCTGTGTGTAATTCTGGTAGGTTTAATGAATCATTGCTCTTCTATGAAACCCTGCCTTCTATGAAGTATTTGTCAGTATTCACATGTTCTGTTGTTAAAGCATGAATGACATATTTATTCTAAGCTTAGCCAGTTCTCTGCTAATTAAAAAACACTGTTGGAGTGTTCAAGATTTATTGAAAGCAATAATAGTAGGAGCCAAGGGCTTGCCTCCTCAGATGTAACTGCGATGATGGAGCTCATTCATTGTATTTACGTTTGACAGTTCTTCCCCCAACTTAACTGATGAGAGTTGGAGCTTTAACTGCTGTGCAGTTCTGATGTCAAGGTTTTGATACATTTTATTATTTTTAATGTGTAATGTTTTTAACTTTTAAATTAATTGTTTTTTTCAACTTTATATCTACATTTTAATGCTTTTTTGTTGTTATTAGCTGTTTTACATTGCAGTTAGCCTCCTTGAGTTTTTATATTGAGAGAAAGGCATGATATAAACAACAATAACAACAACAACAACCATCTACATTTTCAGCCTAGCAGCACCCCCACCAAAAGGTTTTCAAGGCACTGCAAATCACAAGAGAGAACATCTGCAGCACTCTTCCAGTCATGGACCACATCAAGAACAGACGGCTGGAGAGACCTCTCAGGATCCTGCTGCAACAGCTTGTAGTACTATGCTCTGCAATTGAGAAAATGCTGTATTCATTATTGTCCAGTTCAGCCTTGAGATGAAATGCTGTAAGGCTACAAGGCAGGTTTACAATCTCATAGCTACTGGACTGGATGCAATTATTAGCAAAAATAATAGAAGCCCAAAGTGGTATCCTTGAATTGTGGAGACCAGGTCGTTGTTCCATGAAGATGATTATTAAGCCTGTTATCATCTTTCAGATTAACCAACATCAGATTAACCAACATGAACCTATTCTGAGAATAATATGGGGAATCTCAGCCACCCTGAGCACCCTAAGGGAAGAGCAGGCTGATATTTGATGTACATCATTAATGGAAATACACAAGTAGAAATGCAGCAATATTTCTAGGAAGAAGGGCTTCTTGAAATTCAATTCTATTTCACATCAATCACTTTACTTTTCCTTGTAGTCCTTGGAAATGAACTTACATACTATGCAGGTCTGTACCAATAGGAGACAAAATGAGAACATTGCCCCTTCAACATGAATTTTGCCCCTCCAAATGAAATTGCTTCAGTCCCCAAATGCCTAGCATCGCTATAACTTAAAACATCATTTGAGCATTTGGAAATACAGTTCAGGTATAAAAAAAGAAGAGATAAAATTAGTGTAGGAATGCAAGCACAGCAAATATCAGAGTTCTAGGTGTGAACAATTTCCAATGTCTCACTCTTCTGCTAGAAATTTGGGGATTGAGAGGAAATTTCATGAGGAGGCAGAATTCTTTTAGGAGGGGCAATGTCTTCCTTTTGTCCATTTTCTGCATGTTTTGTTTGTATAGATAAAGTCACGAACTGTGAATTGCCTTGAAACAATGCACAGTTTTTGAGGACTTTCTCACATTGGGAAGAAAAAATGTAATTATTCATTCTCGCCAATGAAAATGAAACGTGCAACAATTTACACCTCCATTTTCAACTCCCACTACCACATATTTTGGGATGTATAAGCAGAATATATATAGTTATTCGCATACTGAGCATTCTCCACAATATTACATTTCTGTTCTGGCCATGCTGGCAATATTAGAACCTCAGGGGATGAGGAACTTTGGGTAAATCTCATCAAATGTAATCTCAAAAAATGCTATTTACCTCACACTTCAGCAGATACAGACACACACACCACATACACATGCACATATTGCATATGTCACAATAAGTGAGGTGTGTGTTTGCATGTGTGCGTGCTTGCAAACTATAGTCAATTTCCATCAATTCAACAATGTTTCAGCCTTTTGTCAGTTCTTCATGCCTGTGTGTGTAGGCTGTTTATTGAGCTGTTGCACATGTTCAAACAAGATGCTATTTGCATTTTAGTGGCCAAAATACATTTTCAAGCTGAAAAACCTGAATTCCACTTTTCAATCAATTCCACTTTCTGATAGTCTTTCTTCCCTAACTCCTCAGATAAGTGAGAGTTTCCTGTACCTTGGCTCAGTCATAAATCAAAATGGAGATTGTAGTCAAAAATCAGAATAAGACAGAGACTGGGAAAGGCAATTATGGAGGAACTAGAAAAGATTCTCACTTGGAAAATTATATCACTAAATACTAAAGTCAGGGTCAGCTATACCATAGTATTTCTGATTTCTGTGTATAGTTGTGAAAGCTGGTCAGTGAAAAAAAGTTGACAGAGAAAAAGGCAGATGTTTGGCAAACAGAGTTGTATTTGAAAAGTGATGCTGAAGGAGAGTTCTGTGGATACCAGGGACTGCCAAAATGACCAAGAAATGTGTCCACGAGCAAATCAAGCCTGATTTCTCCCTAGAAGCTAAAATAAGTTGGGGCTTTGTACTTTAGACATATCACAAGACACCTGACTCAGTGGAGAAAGTGACAACATTTAGTAAACCTGAAAGAAGCAGGAAAAGAAGAAGACTGCATTTCAAGTGGATTGACTCAATCAACGAAGCTATAGCCCTGATTTTACAAGAGCTGAGCAAGGCCCTTAATAATGAGATATCTTGAAGGCCTCTTATTACCATAAATCAAACTGGACTTGCCACCATAAAGCAGTGTGGTAAGTCATGGTGTCAACCCCCCATTGACTTCCTCCATAACCACACCATACAGAATCCTTAGTAATGTTTGTGTGCTAATATTACTCAGAAATCATAATTCCCATGCATCATTGAATTTAATGGCAATAGTTATGATGTAAGCAACTAGCACAATTAAAACCATCCCTTTAAATTACAATATCTTAGGTGCAGCCTAAATGTATTTGCATGTGAATAGTTTTATGTGGCTGAAGTGAAAATTTGTTAAGATGTCATGCACCTCCCTGTACTATCTCACAGTGAAGGGGGAAATGCCCACATAAACCACGTAACCTTCTGCATAGACTGACCCCTCCACGCAGAAAAAAGTTAAGGGGGAAAAGGGATATTTAAACAAGTCATTGTCATTAAATTTTGTTTGTCAGGGAATATATTTTAGTATAAAAAAAATTTCATCCTGTGAGGATCTCACTTGTAGTTTAAAGCAGCTTACCCGTACTCTGATTTATCACCTCAGTGCAAATGAGTGACTCGATATTGCAAAGGGGCCTATGAAACCAACCCCCAATGCTTTGAGACAAACTTCCCCAATGGCTGGATGGTCCTTGTCTGCTCATTAATCATCTAATCAATCCTTGGATTTGCATGACTTCACAGAGAAAGGGTTGTTAATACTTCCTAACACTCGTGAACGACATGGAAAGTTTTCTTTCTTATTGGAACACTCTCACACTCTCACACACACATATACACACACACTGACTTCCTTCATAGGGTTAGAAAATATACATGTTGAGATCAAATGTCTCCATTTCACACCTCCTGAGAACAGCAATGGGCTGAAGTACCTGAATGCTAATGGGAAATGCAATGAGAAATGAGCCTCACAGAGTTTCATGTCCCTGTACCTTTGCCTTGAATATAAATTACCTTTTTTCCAAGATAATCTAGATAGATATTTTAGGCAATAATAATATGTTGTTGTTGTTTTTACTAATATTACTAATATTAAGGCATACCCGCTGGCTACATCAAAAGTGGAGGACCTTTGACTTTACTGATCCTGTGGATTTCATCTCTTATAATCCCTTACCATTTGATTATGCTGGGATGAAGCTATTGGGAGCCGTAGGATCCAACAGAGTCAACACGTTCCCCATTCCTAGCATTATTACTTTTGTGGACACTTTTCAATATTGACTGATTAGACTCAGCCATATGACAATTATGTATGAGAAAGACAATGCTCCAAAAATGCAAAATGCTGTCTTTTCAGAACTCAAAGCTTTTTTTTCCTCCTGAAGGAAAGTATTTCTGGTGTTATTGACCACCATGGCTGTCCTTAATGATGCAGATTAATGGCATTCAAAATCTTATTGCAAAGCATTTCCCCTATGGGAAATTTCCCCTAATTAAGAACCTAGTATTGCATAAAAATGTTTATAACTCTGTTTCCCAAGTGATGAAAGGTTCAAGGGCCCACCTGCAGTTTTAAATCTAATGCTCTGCTAGTTCAAACTGAATGCTAGTTCTACTTAGAGTAGATCCCTTGAAATAAATGGGACATTTAGTCATAGGTGATTTGAGACCCACTGGTAGCAATAGGTCTATTTTAGACAGAACTTTGTTGTTATTGTGTGCCTTCAAGTCATCTTTTACTTATGGCATCCCAAAGGCAAGCCTATCATGTGCTTTTATTGGCAAGATATGTTCAGTAGAGGTTCACCATTGCCATTGCCCTGAGGCTGAGAGAATGTGACTTGCACAAAGTCACCCTGTGCGTTTCATGGCCAAGCAGGGAATCAATCCTTGGTTTCCAGAGTCATAGTCTAACAATCAAACCACTATGCCATGCTATCATTGTATGTAGCCATAAGATTTTGTAACACCATATATAGGAACTGCATTTTGGGAAGGGGAAAAAGTTGTAATCTCCCCCCCCCCAAAAAAAAAACCCTGTTTGGAACATCATTTCATGAATCATAGGAGTTTATCACATGGGGCTTGTAGAATGGGAACGGAGCAAAATGAAAGGGGGCGGGAAGGGAACGGAATGGGGAAAGAATGCATTCCGTTCCTCATTCGTCCCACAGAAGCCGATTTTCAAGAACGATTCTGAACAGTTCTTCAAAAAAGCTCCTCACCTCCATGCATCAGCAGCAGAATGGAAGGGAGATGAGCAATGGTCCTTCCTATTCTGGCTTCCCCCAGGCTTCTGGTGTTATGTATGCTAAGGTGGAGCCAAGAAAGGATCATGCAGGGCTTTAGCCTCCTTGGTCTTTGTTCTTCTCCCTCCATCCTATTCTGATGTTATGTGGAGAGTGGCTGTGAGAGGACATCAAGACAGAATCATCAGAAAACTGGCCAAGGATTGGCTATGCTTCAGCCTTGTGACCTGTGGTCAAAAAGCCAATTTATGACAATGCAGATATCATCATTGTACATTTGGTATCGGAATACAGCTTACAAAAGTTCTTCTCACTGGACTGTCCCCTGTCACTCTTCTGGCATGGTGAGACAAGAAATAGCTGAATGTGGAATGGGGATGAGGATGGGAGGAAAAGAAGAAAGAGTCTGATATTTCTCCTTATCTGAATTTTTGGATAGCCCCCAAACCCATTTATTGTTATTCTTTAAAATGTTCGAATATTATTTCTGTTCCTAACTGGTACTCCTCAAAGGATCAGATGTCACTATGTGATCTCTGTCTGCAAAAAAATCTAAAATTCTCTAAAATCCAAATATATCCAAATAGTTACATGTTAGCGTGATCAAAAACACAAAATAAAACACCTTAAGGAAAACATTTTTAGAAGACAAGATAAAAGAGAAAGGAGCTTCATCATCCCCATATTTTTTTAGCAAGCTTAAAATGTTTTTGTATCCTCCCAATCCTATTTAGTGCACCCTTCTTTACATGTTCAGAGTAAATTATACTACTTTCAGTGTTAATATTTCTCCTGAATTTTAGTCAGGCGTTGTTTTCTAACCCTCCTTGTTTTCCCCCTGCTCAAAGTCCAAACTCACTGTTTTCATAATCTTCATATATATTCAACAGCTTCTGAAAAATTAGGATTCTAATTGGGAACATGGATGGGAGAAAAGGTCACAGATACAATCATACATACTAAAGCAATGATGTACATGACAGAGTCTCCAACGATATCATTTTTTCTATTTCCAAAGTTCAGGCTTTTTTACATAGCCATAATAACAATGCTGTTATACAAGCTGGAAGGAGGAAACCAAAGTCTAATAGAAATGTGTGTTCTCTATAAATGTGTAAATCATGTGGCCTATTCATAGGTCACCATAAATCAAAGTCAGCTTGAAAGCAACAGCATGTGGCCCATGGGTGGCACACGATCCTACGGCTGTCTTTGTTGTTGTTGAATGCCTCTAAGTCATTTTTACTTAAGGCAACACTAAGGTAACCCTATTAAAGTGTTTTCTCAGCAAGTTTCTTCAGAAGGCATTTGCCATTGCCATTCTCTGAGACTGAGAGAGTGTGGCCCAAGGCCATCCAGTGGGTTTTTATGTTGAGTGGGAATTGAACCTTGATCTCCAGACACTTAGATCACATTGGCTCAAGCCTGTCTTTGCTACACCAGAATCTGTTGGGAGGGGAACCTGCTTTCTTTTGATCCATCATGAGTCTATTGTGTTTCTAGGATTGCAGAGATATTTTGCAGCACCTTTGAGATTAAATAAGAGAAAGAAGTTTGCAGCAAAGCTTTTGTAGAATGGGTATACTTCATCAGACATAGTAGACCCAGTCTGTGAAAGTTTATGCTAAACGTCTTTCTCTCTGTTAGCCTCAAAGGTGCTACAAAAGCCCTTTGCCTACTGATAGTCTCTAGGGTGTTTGTTCTCCTTTAGAACATGGCGTGCCCCTCTAGAACATGCTGCATGGGCATTACAAAAGCAAAAGTAATAAGCTCAAAGAGGACTGAAGACTATATCAGATCTCCAGAAATGTGGGACAAGGAGAGGAACACCATGGAGAGGTCAAAAAGAAGGCAAAATTATTTTGAAGTCATGTTGTTCATTTCTGCTTGTAGCTACAGGATGGAGACTTCATCTACTATATTGCTGAAGTTTCTTGAAACAAAACCAAAGTACATTAAAAACAGTTGACACAAAACTATGGAAAGTTTAATTAAATGTGATACAGCTCATTAGCTTAGGTGTTATATATTATAAATAGCATAAGGTGGAATGATGTTTGGAATATAACTTTTCTCCTCCACTGGGGATAGTTACTTCTGCTGAATCATCAGACCTTCACTCTTGAATAAGCACAGTCCAACCAAAGTTAAATGCTTTCACATTACACTGGTCTCACATGGAGAGTCTTTAAAATTAGCATGTCTAATTTTCTTATAAGAATCAACAATATTTAAGCTCTTTTAGATTGTGCCTTAGGATTTTTCTAGGGTGATTATAAGGTACAGAGCCTGATTATTTAGGTGATTATCACATTCTCTTTAAAGTATCTTATTGCTGACGGATTTTCCCATTCTTGACAACCTGCAGGATAAGCCCTGCTGGCATCCGAGCTGTGTACGGGTTGCGTTCACCCATGAATGTGATAACAACTGTTTAAAAATTAAATGTGCCTCTATCCTGTTGGGGATAAGATGCTTTAAAGAGAAAGTGATAATCAACTTAGTCTTCATGCACTTCTTTTTGTGTTATCTGCAAGAGGTCTAGTAGAATTCCAGTAATGTTTATAAAATTCTATTCAGTGGTTGAATGGAACCACAGCTCACAGGACTGAAGTACAAGGGCTCTTTTTATTAGTGGAGACAGTGATGTTGAGGTTTGATGCAATCCTGACAGCCGCAGAGGTAAAACTGACATTTTCAGCAACAGTGTAATCTGTTATTATAAACCTGTTGTAATCCAAAATATATGGAGTCTGTTCTTGAATGGGCAATCAAAACTCATTGATTTTACAAGAGACTTGCCTTTGATGGAGATAAAAACTGCTGTGCCATTGTTATGAACAAACATGATTATCTATATGTTTATTTATTTATCATGGTATTTATACCCCGCTCTTCACTGGCTTCCTAGGCATGGATGTCGAGATCATGATATGTTGCTGCAGTTCAAAATCAGCAATGATACCACTGCTTATACTACTCAAGAAAGTCATTATGGGAGAATATAGACCAGCCCTTTGTGCCCGTCTGTAGGTGGAGTCATGGTGTAGCTTCTGCATGCTCAACACTGTGACTCCGCCCCCATTGTACCATGATGCTGTGTACCTGTTTACACGGTGCACAGCATCATGGTACGTCTCATGTGCAGTGCCCAAACAGCAGAGCATGGAAGAGACATCATCATGCCACCCGGTCACGGCTATGACGCCCCTTCCAGGGAGCAAAAAAGAAGCCCCCTTTAAAAAGGCAGATACTTTTAAAGTGTGCCCTTTTAAAAAGCCAGATACTTTTTTAATGGTAAAGGTGAATTTTGTATGTGTATTTGAAACACAGAAAGCCCACACTTCTAATCAATTTGCACCACCTGTAGGTGAAAGCACCCCAGGTAAGAAACTCCTGCCCTAGATTGTCAAGTCCAGCAGTTAAACAAATTCAGAAATTTAGTAGATAAAACTCAGCAAACCTTTATTCAGTAACTATTATAGGTCCATATCAGAGATGTTCCTTGTCAAAACTAAAAAGTAAGCATTACAATGCGTAGTTAAACCACACATAATTTCAGATTATTGGTGGGCCACTTTATCATTCATTACATATGCAAAATCTTGTTTCTCCTATTTGCCATACTGCCCCCTCCTTCTTCCTTCTGCCAGTTTCTTCCCAGAGGAATGACCTTGTGTAGTCTCTAGCCAAGCCTGCCTCCTCCCCTCTGTTATCATCCTACCTTTGGATATGATAAACTCTTCCTTGCATTACTTCCCATTACCCTGTCATTGATCTATGAAGATGGCAGGCAAGATGCATGATACAGTTCTGGACATGGGCTCTAGAACTCCCTTTCTAATGAAGCTAGAGTGCCTCTTTCTTTGCTGTCCTGCTATTAGGGAAGGAAATATTCTATTCTATTCTATTCATTCATTCATTCATTCATTCATTCATTCATTCCAACAGATTTTTGAGAGATGAATGTTTTAAAGAAATGGATTTTAAGAGAGTGTTATACTGTTTTAATTCTGCTGTGCTAAAATATTTTTTTCTTATTTTTTAAAAATATATCTTTTTCAATAGATTGAAACATTCTTAAAAGGCCAGAAATGTGCCCTTTTCTATAGACTTCAGATTTGCAGTTTTGATAGAGAAGGAATCCTTTCTGTTTAGGTTAAGGGTATGAAGAAAACATACTGATATTTGAATTTCCCAGTGAAAGGAAGGAAAAGGAGAGCAGCCTCGAGGTGACATTTTGGAGGAAAGTCATTTGAATCCCAGTTCAAGGGTTCCCAGTTCAGGGGGCGGGGAGGTGGGAGACAGATAAATGAATTCTCTGCACCAGGACTGATGCCCACCAGCTTGCAGCAGATTGTTCTACAGAAAGTAACTTTGATAAAAGGCAAGTTACTTTTGAATAATGAGAAAGTAAAGGAAACAGGGGGTTTGGAGATGTCTCATCCACAAGGTTGCCATAAGTCGGGATCAACTTGAGAGCAGTTAATAGCAACTACAACAAAAAGTTGGGTGCTGGGAGGAGGAGAATATAACTTTAGTTAAATAATTTTAAATGCAACTTTTCAAACTTTGTTTTTCCTTTCTTCCCAAGAAAAATAAACAAATAATCAAAGGGAAAACCTAAGTAGTCAGATTCACTGGCAATTTGCTTGAACAGAGTTGCACTGTTGACATGTCACTTTCCTGGCATCATAATGAGGTGCCCAGGCAAGTGATCATTGGGCAGCAAGCTCCTTGAACAGTATATATTGTATTGGAATGCATTTCAGAGATCAGTCCAGTATTGTTAAATCCCACAATGTATCAGGAGAGAAAGAAACATGGCTTCTCACAGTGTTTCTTTTCTAGGCTTTGCTTTGTTTCTTCCAGTCTGGTGCTATAAACCTAGCAGGGCTTTATGATGAGTGGAACAAGAGATATGTGAATGAAGAGACAGGAGAGGCTGTGGCTGCCTCATCTCCTGAAATAGGTTGCATCTGTACTGCCATAGCAGTTAAAGTGGGATCAAACCAGATTATTTCTTCAGTGTGGATGCAGCTACAGACTACTTCAAAGGTGCAGGTTAGACTTCTAGGTTGGAATCTGGGAACTCTTCCAGTAAGTTGAACATACACATGCAACTTGGTCTTGAGTGTATTCCAGTGGTGTGTGTGTTAAAGCATTTTCACCTTTCATAAAAGCTCCACCTTCATAAAATTTAATTTTCTCTCATCACTTTTGTTATCCCTTCCACTCAGTGTTTTATTTCCCCTGACTGAGAATTTCTGCACCGGTTCATTTGGCACCAACACCAACTTTGCCACCTCGACAAATGGAATCTATTTTATAGCCCCCATTTTCAGTATTTTCTCTGCCTCATTTAATTTTCTTAGGGGTGTGTATATAGAGATAGGGTCAGAGGCAACTATACTATGTGGATAGTTTGCCTCAAAGAGTGTGTAAATCTACCTATCTCTGAGCTTAAGAGCCCACCACAGGGACTCTGAACCAGCAGTTCATCTCCAAGGGAAAGATGTACAAACCTAGAATATGTCTTCATCTTCATATTTATTTGTGACCACAGATGAAAAGGGATATCCAAGAATAAATGTTGCAAACATGTACATATGCGGGAAATGCATGGAGACCTGAATGGAATGACAAACACCACACAAACACTGGAAGCAGCTTTTCATCAAGTCTGATCATTGGTTCATCTCACTCAATATTGTTTATCCTGACTGATAGCAGCTCTCCAGGCTTTCAGACAAGAGATTTTCCCAGTCCCAACTGAAGATAGCAGAACATGTTATAAATCATCCTGGGCACAAAATGCTGTTTGAAAACACTAAAATTCTGGAACATGCCAACAGCTATCAGGTCAGAATGCACAGGTAAACCATTGAAATCCACAAACATTTGGACGACTTCAACAGGAAAGAAGAAACCATTAAAGTGAACAAAGTTTGGCTACCAGTCCTGAAAATCAGCAAAATCAGCACTCAACAAATGCAAATGAGAAACCACTCAGGGTCAGGGGCTTTCCCAGCAGACAATGATCACCAATTAGCAGACACTAATCCTCTTTTGCATATCCTCCCACCTTGAAGCCCTGCCATCAACAACAGAACAATACACAGATTAACATGGGAATCACTCCTCCTTACCCAGGCTTACATCTTCCAGGTCAGCATTCTCTGAAGATGCCAGCCACAGATGCTGGTGAAACATCAGGAAAAAACTCTTCTAGAACATGGCCACATAGCCCGAAAAACCCACAAAAAACATTGATGTCTGTTCCCCTTTAATAAAATACAGTTAATAAAAAGGCTTCTGCCTCTGTGAAAGTCCTGTCCTAGCATCTCAATATGCAAGTGGGCATGATCCCAGAGGGCTGCTTTTAGCTCAGCCTATTGATTAACTGAGCTAATTAAATTATCCTAGAGCAGTCCATAGCTACACCTCCCGCCTGCATCTTTCTGTACCTCCTGAAAAGGTGGGGGATCCCAACCCTCTTGACTTTTGTTGTTGTTGTTTTGGTAAGCTCTCTGTCATTTATTCCCCAGATCCAGGCCACCGCAAAGACCTGTAGATTCTTTCTCCACAACATTGCCAAGATCCGTCCATTCCTCTCAATCTCTACTGCCAAGACTCTAGTCCATGCCCTAGTGGTTTCGCGACTAGATTATTGTAACCTCCTTCTAACAGGGCTTCCTCTTTCACACCTCCAT